>NW_025372197.1:0-6012 GCF_016433145.1 Gracilinanus agilis | reverse complement strand
TATGTGTATGTGTATGTATATATGTATGTATGTATGTTCACATACATATATTTATTATATTATTTCATATAGTATACTTATATTATAAATGTGTTTTTGATTTTGTTGTTCAATCTGACTCTCTATTTAGGGTTTCTTGAAAAATATACTGAAGTGGTTTGACATTTCCTTCTCCAGCTCATTTTACAGATGAGAAAACTGAGGCAAACAAGGTTAAATGACTTGTCCAGGGTAACAGCTACTAAGTGTCTAAGGTCAGGTTTGAACTCAAGTCTTCCTGACTCCAGTACTAGTGCTCTATCCAATGTGTAACCAATGTGACACAGATATACACATACATACATATGTGTATCTATCCATATATATGCATATATGTGGCAGATATATTTACATAATGGGCAGTGTTATAAGATTCTAGTCAAATAGTCATTACGTTCTTTTAAAAAGCATCCTTAACCTTTCTGGGAGTCATGGACCATTTAGCAGCCTGGTGAAATATATAAAACCTTTCTCAGGACATTATTTTTAAATAATTGAAGAAAATTCTAAATTTCAATTAGAGGTTAATGAAAATAAAGATGTAGTTTTCCTATCCAAGTTCAAGACCCCTAGAAATCTATCCATAAACCAGACTAAGAAACCCTGAGCTAAATGGTTCCCATCTTTACATTCTTGCTGCATTATCTATTTTTCTAACTCACAAAATTAAATAAAGTTACAGTCACAAAAAAGCTGGCTTCAACCCTATGAAAATTTTAAAGGAACTTTTTTAGTCCTCATTTTTTTCTTACTAGAATTCCTCTGTGGCTTCTGTGCTTACCATAGTTACATTTTTCTTTCATTAAGGACAGAATATACACACTACAAAAGTCTAAGTTAGATGCCTCGGAATGGGGAGGAGGTAACTCTGGGTTCTCAAGCTATGCCAAAGGAGTACAAGCTCTGGCAAGTTCAACCAGCCTCTCAGATTCTACCAACTTTAAGCAGCCCCAGTGACATACTATTGTCGCTATCTAAGGATCAGCTTAGCTAAGTATAGAGATGTTTAGCATCAGTTTGGCCCCCATATGAAATCTTTGTTAACAATAACTCAAGAAATAGAAATAATACAGGACAGATCTAAGCCTGATAGAGCTCTCTTCTACTTCCAAAGGCAATCATGGATTAGTGGAACCAAGGGTAAAGGATGCGAAGGACATACTTTTTTAGACCATCGATAAAAATTTATGTAATGGTTGTAAGATCTTAGTCCAGTGACCAAAAAGCTGATGTGCTACTAGAGAAGCAGAACTTCATTCATAATGATATTTTTCACTATAAAAGAAATCATAAGACAACAATATTGCAAGTAAATAAGAAGATGGCTCATAGCAATCAGTTTTCAGACAAGTGAACACCAATACTTATGGATTTGGGTTTATCCTTTACCCAAAGGTTTAAATAAAAACCAAATTCAACATTTTATGGGACATTTAGTCACTTCACTTTGCACAGTCAGGAAAAGAATGAATGAACAGAGCACCATGGACACAATGGAAATATATCTTCCAATATCTGTTACTGAAGATGAAATCAGAAAGATTCTATGAGGAACTTGAAAAAATCCTTCAAATGAAGTCAACATATATCCTGATAATGTGAAAGAAAATTCTTGGTTCTCTTTGTCTATTCTGAGTTTACACTTGTGAAAAGGGAATCCTTTATTCTCTTCCCCTTGTTGGAATCAAAACTTTGGTTAACGATAACTTACCTCACTAGATTGTGAGGAGAGGATTAACTTTCTTTTGTCTGCCTTTTGATTGAATCAACACAAGTTTGAACTAGGTGGAGGAGCTCACTTAGTGAATTCATACCCTACTTAGTGCTAGGTGAGAAACCAGTAAGATACTTGGAGAGCTCCACCCTTTTTTCTAACTCAAACAGCCAGAAACTTTTGAATTCTTTTAAGAGTTCACACACTCAGAAACATGTGAATCCAAGGAGAATTAACACATTTAGAGGTGAGAAGTCAGTCCCACAGTACTGCCCATGTGCAGTACTGGACAATTTTAAAACTGATTGGCCCTTGTGAAAAGGGTCAGGGACAGGAAACCACCACAAATGCCACAAAACCTTCGGCTGAGGTAGTCTTGAGAGGTTGAGTCTCCTGGAGAGTGTCTCCTGGAGATAGTATTCAAGAGAACTTCCCTGGAGACTGCAGCATGAATTGTGGCTTCAACTTAGATTCTGACTCCTGGACTACTTTGTTGGGCAAGTGAAAAGGGCTGACCACTTTCCTAGTTTCCTAAAAGACTAGCTTCCATCTTGGAGGAAGCCTCACAGTTACTCACTACCGGCCCTCCTGGTAGAGGACTAGTATAGGTATTTTCTCTAACCTCTCTCACATTTCTCTACTTTATTGTTTCCCCTCTATTTTGTAAATAAACTTCTAACTTGAGATATAACTTCAGCGACCACGTTGTTTCACATAACTTAAGTCCAACCACTCAATTTAACATTTACAATAAACAGATATTTCCACATGAAGATATTCACAGAAGCCTGAAAAATATGTTAGAAAGAATAGCTCAAGCTGAAGAAATCAAAGAAACCAAAGGTTTGTAGATTACTTAAATGGCTTAAAGCTATGTATTTTGAAATTTTTAAGAAAAAAAAGGCACAAAGAACGTGAAATACTGCAGATCATCAGAATGAATGGTGTAAATTTCTCTTGATAAGGAATAACTTGTTGATAATATTGAAGTTCTTTAAGAATCAGCCATCTGTGGACAATCAAGTCAAAGTTTGGCCAGATAATAGTTCAAAATCAAGGAAAAATTAGAAGAAAACATTAATAATAATAATACATAAATGGAATAGCAAATCAACCTGTTTAAAGACAAATAAAATATTGACTTTTGAACAACATTTCTTAAGACTTTAAAACAATGTCAAATGATTGCCACTGAAAGTAAGGCAAAAGAGCACAAAAACCACTTCAGCAGAAAACATCTAAACTCCTAGGGAAGGGGAATTAAGACAGGGGCCACAAAGGTTCAGTGATTCCCAAACTTTTTTGGCTTACCACACCCTTTCCAGAAAAAAGTATTACTTAGCCCCCTGGAAATTAATTTTTTTAATTTTAATAGCAATTAATAGGAAAGATAAATGCACCTGTGGCCATCACAGCCTCCCTGGATCACTGCAGCACCCACCAGAGGGCAGTAGCACCCACTTTGGGAATCACTGGTTTATATGATGAGCTTTTTAAAAGTATTCCAGGGGAAGATGAGAGAATGATAATGATTACCTCATAAAATAGTAAAATGGAAAATTAAATTCAGAAAACTTGGCCACAGAAAGCCCTTTTCAAGTAGACATATGGTAGGAAAAGCAACACCAATTTAAGAGCACATTATTTGTAAAACATTATAAGGGAAGAGGATGAAAGATTATTATCAATGTTTTCTCACAAAAAAATAAACAAAAAAACCCTAAGAAAAGAGTTCCGGGTTAAGATGGCGGCAGAGTAAGAAGCAGCTCTTAACCTCTCCTGACTGAAACATACAAAACTCCTCAAGGGGACATAAAAACAAGTCCAGACGAACGGAGGAACCCCACAACAGGGCACAGCATGGAAGGTACGTGGAATCGAGACATTTCCAGGCTATAAAGGGCTCTCACTCAATCTCGGGCTGAGCAACCGCCCCACCCCCAACCCCTCCACACTCATCTATAGCTCCGAACCCAGCTAAAAAGAAATAGGGCAAGTTTGGGGCACCCATCGAGTCATCAGCAGCTCCGGGACCTGTTCCTGAGAGCAGTTAGACTTAGGACCCCATTAAGTCAAAAAAAGCACGCGAAATCTGAGCGCACGGGAGCAGGACACTGGGCGCAGAGTGCCGGCTGAGCAGAGGCGTGGGCGGAGGCAGACACAACCAGGAACTAAAGCCTAAGTGGGGAACCAGTGCAGACGGGTATACGACTGTGGAAGCAGCGCCCTGAGACTTGTAAAGAAACCTCCAGCAGAGGATCAAGCAAGAGGGCCCACCAGGGGGCTTGACCTTGGAAAAAAACAGAACTCAGACCTCAGGAGCCAATAGATCGCGAACAGACACTGAGCGCGAGGATAAAGCTGAGAAGCTGCTGGGCTAATGATGGCTACTCAGCTTCAGGAAGTTCAGAAGAGAAAGAATAATAACAAAAAGAAGAAGTCTTTAACACTCGACAGCTTTTACACAGAGAAAATCCAGACAACCAAGCAAACAGAGGAGGAGAACAAACAAGCATCCGGACCCTCCTCAAATAAGGAAAACTCCTCACAAGCTATGGAAGAGTTCAAAACTGAGATTCTGAGGAAAATGGAAGAGATCTGGCAAGAAAATAACAGTTTAAAAGGTAGAATCTTGCAATTGGAAAGTGAGGCTCAGAAATCAAATGAACTGATAAGCAAATTGAACACCAGAAATGACAAGATTGAAAAGGAATACCAAAAGATTATAGCTGATAACCAGTCCCTAAAGGCTAGAATCGAGCAATTAGAAGCTAATGATCTCTCAAGACAACAAGAACAAATAAAACAAAGTCAAAAGACTGAAAAAATAGAAGGAAACATGAAATATCTCAATGAGAGAGTGACAGACCAAGAAAACCGGTCTAGAAGAGACAATTTGAGAATAATTGGTCTTCCAGAAAAACCAGAAATTAATAGAAACCTGGACTCCGTACTAAAAGAAATTATTCAGCAAAATTGCCGTGAAGTCCTACAACAAGAGGGCAATATAGACATCGAAAGGATTCATAGAACACCCACTACATTCGACCCAGAGAAGAAATCGGTTAGAAATATTATTGCCAAATTCAAAAGCTTTCAAGCAAAAGAAAAAATCTTACAAGAAGCCAGAAAGAGACAATTCAAATATCAAGGAGCACCAATCAGGATCACACAGGATCTGGCAGCCTCCACACTAAAAGACCGTAAGGCTTGGAATACAATATTCAGAAAGGCAAGAGAGCTGGGCCTGCAACCACGGATCAACTACCCATCAAAACTGATTATATATTTCCAGGGGAAAGTATGGGTATTCAACAAAATTGAAGAATTCCAGGTATTTGCACAGAAAAGACCAGGGCTGAATGGAAAGTTTGATATTGAACCACAAAAATCGAGAGAAACCTGAAAAGGTAAATAAGTTACAGAGGGAAAAGAAAGAAAACTTATAATTTTTAAATTTGCCTTTTTAAGGGCCTCAGTGAGATCTAATTATCTGTATTCCTATGTAGAGAAATGTTATGTTTAATTCTCTGTAGTGAACTCTATTCATTATTATAGTAATCAGAAGAATAATTTACAGGGTGAGGGTGGAACACTAAATAATCTAAGATGGCGTGGGGGATGGGAAAGAGGGGGTAAATAGCAGGGGATACCAAGAAAAACTTGAGTGAATAAGAAAATAGAATATTCTATTACACACAAAGAGGGCATGGAAGGGAGAGGGGACAAATACTATTATAAGAAGGAGAGGAAGAGAGCATTAAGAGGTAATAATCAAACCTTACTCTTAGTGTAATCAACCCGGAGAGGGAAGAGTAGTTAAACTATCCATTGGGAAATAAAACTCTTATCTAACCCTTCTGAGAAAGTTAGAAGGGATAAACCAAGGGGAGCAGGGGAGTGGGGAGGGAAAAAAAAGGGAGGGGAGAAGGGGGAGGGAATTCATAAGGCTTTTAAAAACAAAAAGGGGGGGGAAATAAGGGAGGGGGTAGAAAGGGAAGTCAATCAAGGGAGGGGATAAGGGACAGGGTCTTAATAGCAAACCACTGGTTTTAAAGGAAATAGCTTAAGGAGAAGGGGTAGAATTGGGGGAGGATTTGAAAATGTCAGCAAATGCACAACTGATGATTATAACTCTGAATGTGAATGGGATGAACTCGCTCATAAAACGTAAGCAAATAGCAGAATGGATTAGAAACCAAAATCTCACCATATGCTGTCTACAAGAAACACATATGAGGCGGGTGGACATACACAAG
>NW_025372196.1:0-8265 GCF_016433145.1 Gracilinanus agilis | reverse complement strand
AGGAAAGGTAACTACATCCTAATAAAAGGCAGTATAAACAATGAAGGAATATCAGTACTCAACATGTATGCACCAAACGGTATAGCTTCCAAATTTCTAAAGGAGAAGCTAGTGGAGCTCAAGGATGAAATAGATAGCAAAACTATACTAGTGGGGGACCTCAACCTTCCCCTATCAGATCTAGATAAATCAAACCAAAAAATAAATAAGAGATGAGAGGTGAATGAAACCCTAGAAAAATTAGAGTTAATAGATATGTGGAGAAAAATAAGTAGGGACAAAAAGAAAATCTACTCACTTCCCAGTTCTTTGGAAGTCTGGGGAAGTATTGCTTTCAATATCGAATATACAATGTATTATTGTTAGTGCTTACTTTGAATTTCTTTTTCATATACATTGTACATGTTTTGTAATGTAGCTGTAAAGTGGGTTCTATAGGAGCAGCCAAGGGGCCTAAGCAGATGTTGATGATGGAATATGAAGGCAAGGGAGTCCCAAACCAAGGCTGTATGAGAGTTAGATAACCTCCCACAGCAGCTGGGACAGGTCCCCTTTAAGCCCAAGATTCTCTGCTAATAGGTCCAGGGCTTGGAACCAATCCAGCCAAGACAGTTAAAAATGTTTCCAGGAAGCTGATTGAACCTTCCTGAAACCTCAAATTGGAATGGTCAAACTGGCTTAGAAAGGGCTTTCTCCCACTAAGTTGTAAAGCGGATCTGATTGCTATTAAAGGATGGTTGATGCTAAGGTAAGCAAGGCTCCAAAACTGTTTAGGCTTTAGGTTAACCAGGGTTTATTTGTAAATAACTGAGGGAAGGAAAGAGAAGGTAGGTGGGTGAAGGAAACCCTAAGACCTTGCCTAAATTGTGGATGTTAATTAATCCTTAGAGCACAAGTTGATGTTTTCTAGGAGCAGAGTAATGAGACAGCCTTGAGGATAAATCCCAACTCTGTTGCTTGTTGCTGAGCCCAGAGGCTGGGAAGCCCCTGGGTCAGTTGCTGTTGTTCTTGGTGGTAGCTGTTTCTTTCTAGCTGGTATGTAAGGATGTTATCTATGCCAAGAAGATATTGAATATTTGGCTAATAATTGAATAGTTCCTACCTGCCTAACAAAAACTCCCAAAACCACGCCCAAAAAACTCTCCTTTCTCCCTAACTCTGCAGTCAGAGTAGTAAAGTTCCCAGGGGTTAGAGGACCTCTTTTTATACCCTGTCCTTAACTGACACCCTGGCACACGGCCTGGGTGCTCTGCCAGGTTCTGTGTTCCAAAGTAGCAACTGCCAGCTTGCACCCCCAGAAATATGGCTGCTCATTTCTGCACATAACAGTTTACATATGTTCTCATCTCTCCCACAGAATGTAACTTCCTCAAGGGCAGGAAATGGTTTCCTTTTTGTTTCTGTATCCCCAGCAAATAGTATGTGCCTGGAACATAGGAAGCTCATCACAATTGCTTGTTAATTGATTGATACTTAAATAAGAAGAGTTTACTCACAAGCAGATTTAATGAAGGATGATTTTTTGAGAGGGAAAGATCTTTTTTTTTTTTAAACCCTTATCCTTCCATCTTGGAATCAATACTGGGTATTGGCTCCAAGGCAGAAGACTACTAAGGGCTAGACAATGGGGGTGAAGTGACTTGCCCAAGGTCACACAGCTGAGAAGGGTGTGAGGCCAGATTTGAACCTAGGACCTCCCATCTCTAAGTCTGGTTCTCAATCCACTGAGCTACCCCGCTGCCCCTCGGGAAAGATCTTTTGCCAATGTTTGAGGTGGCAGGTTGGGCCAAGGTATGGGGTTCTGCAATGATTATCAAGTTAGTGAATTCTAGTGAATTCTAATCACTCCCCATTACCTCCTCCCCAAAGGGGTAGCATAAGAAAAAGGTCTTAGAGTCATTTAATTGGTACTTTACCCAAGAAGGAACTGAAACCCAGAGAAGTGAGTGACTTGTCCAAGAGCCATGCACATTCAGTAGTGAGTCAGTGAATAGAACCCAGAGTTCTAGTTGATTCGCAATCTCTCTCTTTCTTTCTACTACAGTAGATCCAGTAACTCTGACTCAACACTTTCATAGGAAAACATTTACCGGGCAGAAGAGTGGAGTGGAGAGAGAGCAACTCAATTAAAAAAAACAAACTCTTACCTTCTGTCTTAGAATCAATAACAAGTATCAGTTCCAAGGCAGAAGAGCAATAAGGGCTAAATGACTTGCCCAGAGTCACACTAGGAAGTGTCTGAGGATAGATTTGAACCCAGGATCTCTCACCTCAAGGCCTGAGCAATGAATTCAATTTAATCAACTCAATGAGCTTTTATGAAGCACCTACCATCTTCCATTCACTGGTCCAGGCACAAAAAACAGGAAAATACAGATGCATCTCTACTCTCAGAGAGCTTCCATTTGGCTGGGGGGATAAATATGCATACAGAGCAATGCCTCTGGAATCATGGAGCCTGGGTTCAAAACTCAGTTATGCTAGTTTGCTGCATGTGTGACATTGGGCAAGTCCCTCTCTTTCATAGGGAGTTTCTTTTTGATTAAAATAGAAAGATTCGGTTCAAATCTAGCCTCAGACACTTCCCAGCTATGTGGCCCTGGGCAAGTCACTTCACCCCCATAGCCTAGCCCTTACCACTCTTCTGCCTTGGAACCAATGCACAGTATTGATTCCAAGATGGAAGGTAAGGGTTTAAAAATAAATAGAAGGATTAAATGATGCCAGGGCCATAAAACAGGTAGCCCATGGGCCACAGCAGACCCACCTTGCTAGAAGATCCAAAAGGACTCTGCAGGCTTTAAATCTAAAAGCTCTGATCTCCAGCCTAGGGTTCTAATACCTCCAGCCTCCAGGGCCTGCAGAGATGGCCACAAAAGACCAAGGACAAGGCAGCCAAACAAAAAGAGCCTGGGCTATAAACGCTCTGCCCCAAACAAGCACTTACCTTGCAATGTGCAGACAGGGAAATTACAGGGTGGAGAAATGAGAAGGCAGAGGAAAATGAGAAGCAAAGCCAAATGGGGTAGAAGAAAGGAAGGAGGGCTGCAGGGCAGGACCACACACTTCCCAGGGCACTTTTCTAAACATGGATTGTGGCTTTCTTTGCTGGGCGTGAGGCAGATGGGAACTGGGGGGGCCAACAAGGAAAATCTCTTGAATTGGGTTGTAGCCATTGTGGGTGCATTCACCCCCAAACTCTAGCCTCCACCCAGGGCAGAGAGGCAGAGTCTATTTTCTACCAACATGATTAAGCAAACCCTACTTTCGATTGTTTTCCTCAATTATTAATAAGGTCAAGCATTTCTAATTATTAACAATTTATGGCTGCCCTTTGGAAACTTGTTCTCCTTTGGCCAATCATTTATTTGTTGCTGACGAGGAGGAGGCTTCACTTTGCTTCTTCTTTTTTAATTGTTTTAAAAATATTTTTGAGATGTCAGGCAAATGGGAGGACCATAGCAAAAGGCAGAGAAAACCTTTTGGAAATAATGCAGGTTAGGAAAAAAAAAACCAGAACCCAATGAACAAAGTATCCACTGATTACCGCCATTTGAGATGAAAAATGAATGAGAACAAAAGCACAGAGAATTCTGCTGAACACTCAGCAGGTGGAAATACAAACGGTCAGCACATTTTCTGGGCTGGATTTCCTGGCGAATACCAGTAAATTTCATTCATTCATTCATTCATTCATTCATTCATTCATATCAATTCCACGAGTATTAAAGTGCCTACTGTGTGCCAGCCACTGTGCTAGGCACTGGGGAGACAAAGATAAAAAACAAAAGGCCTGCCCCCAGAAACTTATATTCTATGGAGGGGAAAGGGCAGGGGGAACGACACGGACACACATAAATACGACATACATGTGTGTGCATGTATACACATATATAGTGAGTGTGTTTATGTCTCCAAAGTAGATATTTAGTAATAGTTTCAGGGAGCAAATACTAGCAATTACGACCATATATGGTAAAACGCAGACCGAATCGCTTGCCAGCTCCAGGAAGGGGAAAAGAAGGCAGGAAGGGAGACAAGGTCGATCATGTAACTTCAGAGAACTTATGGGAAAGTGTGCTAATATGTGTAATTGGTAAAAAAATCTTTTTAATTTAAAATTTAAGATTTTAATTAAAAATCTAAAAATGCTTGCAACTGGGTAGATCAGGATAAGGAGGGGGGCACCCAGGGAAAGCATGCCATTACTTGTATGATCCCAAGGGCTCACTTGCTCATTGAACAAATGGTGATGCTATGGAATAGTAACTAGCATTTATCTAGTAGTTTAAAGTTTACTAAACGCTTTTCCTGGGTAGCTAGATGACACAGTGGATAGAGCATCAAGTCTGGAGTTCAAATCTAGCCTCAGATACTTACTAGCTGTGTAACCCTGTGCAAGTCACTTAACCTTATTTGCCTCAGTTTCCTCATCTGTAAAATAAGGTGGAGAAGGAATTAATAAACCACTCCAGTGTCATTACCAGGAAAACTCAAAATGGGGTCCCAAACAGTTGGACACAATTGGAAAATGACTGAATAATTTCCTATGCTCTCTCATTTAAACCTTACCACAACCCCCTCTGTGAGGAAAGAACTATTATTATCTCTGTTTTATGGATGAAAAAACAAAGGTTAAGTGATTTGCCCAGAGTCACATAGCTAATAAGTATCTGACGCCAGATTTGAACTCAGGTCTTCTCGATAGCTAGTCTATACAATTTGGACTTTTTCCTATAGAGAAAAAGAAGTTCCTAAAATTGTTTGCAGGGAGCTTTGGGAAAGGGATTAGCTTGTATAGGATAGATTTAAGGTAGGAAAGACTAGAGACAGAGAACAGACCATAGGATCATAGGATACAAGAAACCTTAGAAGTTGTCTAATCTAATCTATTCATTTTACAGATAAGAAAACTGAGGCCCAGATTAGTTACACAAATTTTTTCAAAGTTAGTCAGTTAATTTGTCTGAACTAGGTGAGGATTTTGGCATTCAGTGCCCCTTCTACTATATTGGGCCAGCTTTGGACAGTGCAGCTCTCACCTGAGGACTAGCCTGACTAGGAGTAAAGAGCTCCTGACCTCTGGTTGGCCATTTGGTGATAAAGGGTTTCTTTTTTGGTCAAAATGACTTCTGACACCATCAACTAAGAGTGAGTTGAGGGGCAGCTGGGTGGCTCAGTGGATTGATAGCCAGGTCTAGAGACAGGGGGTCCTGGGTTCAAATCTGGCCTCAGACACTTCCTAGTGGTGTGACCCTGGGCAAGTCACTTAGCTCCACATCCAAGTGATAGGCACATCACTTATTGCTCTTCTGCCTCAGAACCAATACATAGAATTGATTCTAAGACAGAAGGTTGGGGGTTAAAAAAAGAGTGAGTTCTGCTCTTTGTCAGAGGAAGGAATATCTATCCACATACACTGTGAAATCGGGGATACTTGAAATGAGGAAGGAGATCCCCACGTTCTCCAAGGAAACTTCCCCTGTTCCCATCTAGGATGGGGCTTCGTCGTCAGGGTCTGGTTAGCAAATATTCATGGAAAGCTCAAAGGAATAATGAACTGGAGGAATTCCATGTGAACTGGAAAGACCTCCAGGAATTGATGCAGACTGAAAGGAGCAGAGCCAGAAGAACATTGTACACAGAGACTGATACACTGTGGTACAATCGAATGTAATAGACTTCTGTACTTTCAGGAATGCAATGATCCAGGACAATTCTGAGGGATTTATGGAAAAGAAAACTACCCACATTCAGAGGAAGAACTGTGGGAGCAGAAACACAGAAGAAAAACAACTGCTTGAACACATGGGCTGATGAGGACATGATTGGGGATGTGGACCTGAAGGACCACACCAATGTAACTATCAATAATATGTAAATAAGTCTTGACTGACCACACATGTTAAAACCAATGGAAATGTGAGTTAGCTATGGGGGGTGGGGAGTTTGAGGGGGTGAAGGGTAAAGGAAAAACATGAATTATGTAACCATGGAAAATTTTTCTAAAAATAAAAAATTAATCAAAAAAATTTAAAAATAATAATATTTTAAAAATATTCATGGAAAGTTGGTTAACCCTAGAGTCACAGGGCTTGGGTTCAAATGCTGCCTTTGTCACCCCCTGCCTGGGTGACATCAGTTGGTGAGATGAGAGTCTGATGAGCTCTGAGGTCCATTCCTGCTTTAGATCCCAAGGAGGACTAAATACACACACACATGAAGGGGTGCATAGAAACATGTGTGCATGTACACACAGGATAGACACAGGTATACACATGTATGTTCATACAGGTGGAAGATGTGCCCATGTGTGTACATATAGTCCTTCCTTTATTATATACCACATCTATCCTCTCTCTGTGTACACACATGTCTACATGTACCTATCATATGTGTAGCTACCTATCTCTCATATGATCTTGTCATACATGTTGTTATATACATGCAAGAGAACATAAGAAATGTCCCCCCAGGGCCATCCTGAGGGTCTATCCAGGCTGGGCTCCCCCCTCTGAAGAGAAGAGCAAGAAGTCCGCTAGGGAAGGTCCGAGACATCAGCACTTCCAGTTAGGAAGATACCTCAGAGACGGATGTCCATTGGCCCTGAACGTATCCCTGGGCAGGGAAAAGGGGCAGCAAAGTGTTGTTTTTTTTAAACCCTCCCCTTCCATCTTAGAGTCAATACTATGTATTAGTTCCAAGGCAAAAGAGTGGTAAGGGCTGGGTAATGGAGGTGAAGTGACTTGTCCAGGGTCACACAGCTGGGAAGTGTCCAATTGGAACCCAAGACCTCCTGCTCTAGGTCTGGCTCTCTATCCACTGAGCCACCTCACTACCCCCGAGTTCTCCTGCTTTCTAATGGGCATTCAGCGCTATATCTCGCCCTTTTAATTCCATAATCTGCTACCAACTGGAGAGAGAAGAGTGACCCAGAATCCGCTCTCTGTGCCGGTAAGACAGCAGGAGCCTGGCAGGCGTGTGCAGCGTCCGCTCCTCGGGCCCCCCAAATCTGCCGGTGTTTCTGCAGAGGCAGAAGTCCACCCACCTGCAGCTGGCCCATCCTCGGGCATCCTGCCCTGCCAGCCTTCTCTGCTGGCCTCCAGTCCTCGCCCTCCCCGCCACCACCCTGCTCATGAAGGCTCCTTTCTCCGGCAGTTGTTTTAGTTTGGCTAGTCCTCAGGGTTGGCCCTGTCTGCCCCACTTGGGAGGGCTCCAGATGTTGTTTACCAGGGAGTGGGAGGGAGGCGACCTCTGCCAGCTGTTGGGAGAGGGGCAGTGATAGGAGAGGGGTGGGCTCTCCCCCAGGGCACCAGAGGGTGATACTTTGTTTATTGTTTGGGCACTGGACAATGTCCCAATTGTTGACCAGGTAAATGAAGGCCAGAGACCACAGGAGCCCGTCCCAGGCTTTGCCCAACTCTCTGTAAGCCACAAAAGGAAGCAGTTAGAGGCTCACGCCAGTCCGGTGGAAGGGACAGCCTGGGGAAAGCTAACCAAGGTGCCATAGGGAAGGCACGGGTAACAGCTATGTGGCGGGCAGGAGATGGGCTGCAGGATCCATTCAGGCCTCTTCCTGTCAGCTGGCCACTCATCTGAGCCTCTGCTGCCTACACCAGCTAGGACATGTCTATTGCAGGGTCAGTGTGCTGACTGATAGAACATCAGTCTAGGAGGAGCTATAAATGGGCCACAGGGCAGTTAGGTGGCTCAGCGGATAGGGAGCTAGGGCTGGAGACAAGAGGTCCTGGGTTTAAATCTGACCTCAGACACTTCCTGGCTATATGACCCTGGGCAAGTCACTTAACCTCCATTGCCTAGCCCTGACAGCTCTTCCTCCTTGGAAATGATACTTAGTATTAATTCTAAAACAGAAGGTAAGGGATCTATAAGGGAAAAAAAATGGGCCACTATTTCTTCTGAACCCTCCATTGCTCCTACTGAAAATAGTTTTAGATACTCAGAGTTAAGGAAGATGAAGAAATAAGGATGGGAGTGGGGCAAACTTGTTAAATACCAGCAGGACTTAGAAAACCTCTCTTCACTTTTCTCTTTACAAGGTGCCTAGGTCAGTGATGGGCAAACTATGGCCCGAGGGCCAGATGTGGCTCCCTGAAATGTCCTATCCGGCCTTCCAACATTATTCCTAATCTGATGAATACAATGAGTAGGACACAATACAATGAAACTTTGAAAGAGTTGCCTTAGAAACAGACTGACATGAATAAATCCAATCCCTCTTTTACAATGGACATGGATGATCAG
>NW_025372195.1:0-6738 GCF_016433145.1 Gracilinanus agilis | reverse complement strand
AGAGAGAGAGAGAGAGAGAGAGAGAGAGAGAGAGAGAGAGAGAAAGGAAGAGGGAGGGAGGGAGAGGACCTAAGTAAAAGTAAAATGTTCCCTTTTTCCCTCACCCACATTGGCAAGTGACTGACATGAAACAAACAAACTGATTAGAGGCTGGAAGGACATGGTAGCTTCTAATCAGCCAAGGACATATGAAAGATCTTATTTCTTTGGGCCTTAGGCTGGATATGGCTTCATTAGGGGCAGGAACCACAAATTATCCCAGGAGAGATGCCAAGAGCACAAAAGATGTTGGGCCCGAGCCTGCTGTGGACCTAAGATTGGCAGTCCCTGCCATGTGTGCCTGGAGGACTTTCTGCCTGTCTGTTTGTCTCATTGGCCTGCTGGTCTGTCTGTCTCTCTCTCACACACACACATGTTCAGGCACTAAATATTAGAACCTCAGGCTATCAGAGCTGGAGCCTTAAAAGGTAGTTTCAGTTGGGAGGGTCCATAGAACATGGAATAGCAGAGCTAGGAGGGGCCAATCCCACACCCTCATTTTAAAGAGGAAGAAAGATGTCAGAAAGGGGAAGTGATTTGCCCAAAGTCACACAACATTAATAGCAGGTCCTGAGGTAGCTCAGTAGCTAGAGAGCCAGTAATGGAGATGGGAGGTCCTGGATTCAAATGAGGCCTCAGACACTTTCTAGCTGTGTGACCCTGGGCAGGTCGCTTAACCCTCATTGCCTAGCCCTTACCTCTCTTCTGCCTTGGAACTGATGCTTAGTATTGATTCTAAGACAGCAGATAATGTTTTTTTTTTTTTTTTAAAAGCAGATGTCCTGAATTCCAGTCCTGGGCTCTTTCCAAAGCCTTATACCATTCCCTATTGGAAATGGATATTCTAAGGCTTGTCTCTGCCATAGACGAGCTGTGAGATCTGAAGCAAGTTACTTGCCCTCTCTGGGCTCCTGTGTGTTCTGGTATAAAATAGAGACAATAACCCCATTTCTGCTTGTCTCCCTCTCCTGGAGGGGACATAAGGAACAGATGAAACCAGACCCAGGGGAGTGTAAATCCTCTTCATTCCTAGCTAATCCTCATATCCACTGCCCTTCCTAAAATCAGACCAAAGCCAGAGCGGCTGTTCGGCTGTTTTGATGATGAAAACTGTGGCAGATGTTTTGAAATAAGAATAAACGCTACAATAATCAGATCGGGGTAAACAGATGTGATTGATGCCAGTATTATGAAAGGAGTAGAAGAGGAGGGTCATCCCAGACCCCAGCCCAGTTCTATTCCCCAGTCGGGAGCAATGTATTGTGGAAGCCAAAAAAGAGAGGTTTTAGCACTGGAATCCTCTTCCTTGGTTAGACTGTCTCCCTCCCCAGACCCATGGAGTACCATGTTCAGTTTGAAGCATACTATTATTATTATTATTATTATTATTATTATTATTATGATTACATCCTTGCTTTCTATCTTAGTACCAATTCTAAGACAGAAGATCAGCAAGGAATAGGTAAATGCATTTAAAATTTAAATCTAAATTATTAAATCTAAAATTTAAATTTAAAATTAAATGGGTTAAATAATTGTCAAAGGGTCACACAGCTAGGAAGTGCCCCTGAGGTTAAATTTGAACTCAGATCCTCCCATCTCCAGGCTTGGTGCTCTATCTGCCATGCTACCTATGATACCTCCAGGCACCATATTATAGGAAGGTCATTAACAAGCTAGAGATTTTCCCAGGGAGCTCAACCAGGATGGGGAGAAGACAGGAGAGCCAGGCTGCTTGGAGATCACTAGAAGGAAATGGGTTTGTTTAGCCTGGGAAAGAGAACACTTCCTGGTCTGTCAGGAAAGTGGAATTAAACTCCATCTGCTAAGTGTGCAGAGTTAGGAGCCATGAGTGGGTGGAAATTTCAGAGAAGCAGATTCTGGCTCAATATAAGGAAATAGTTAACAGCTGTGACTCTTGCCTCAATGGCTTGACTTTATCCCAAAGTGGTTCCTGTCACTGGAGATAGTGGGTTTCCTATCCCTGTAGGAATTTGTAGGAATTTATCAAATGGAATTTGGGAATTTTGTAGATGGGATTTCTGCTTGGAATTGCACTGGATGACCTTCTGATTTTGAGATTCTATATTCTTGAAAGTACCTCTCTACAAAAATAGTCCCTGAAAGACCTTGAAGGGAAGAGTTAGAAACTTACCCAGGGCCTCCGTGACTCACAAAATCTCCCTCAAGTTCTCACAAGGTTTCTATCTCCCTTCCCCAAAGGTCTCCCTAAAGAGTGGAGCTTCCACCTCAGACTCCAAGACCTCAGCAGAGGACTTAGGTGATGGGCCCAAGGACCAGTTCTGGGTTAAATCAGGGCAAAGAAGTAGGAACCAGATGGTTTCTAAGGCACCTTCAGCTCAGATATACTCGTGCACCATTATTATGATGAATATTTCCATGAGGGCCTTCTGGAGAAAAAGCATCTTCTCTGCAGAGAAATAAAAAAATCTTAGAATTTGAAGAAACCTCAGTGATCTAATTGATGTAAACCACTGAGGCCCAGAAAGCAGAATTGTCTCCTTCCAGGTGTTTTGGCTGGAGAGTTGCAAAGAATCATGGTCTTGGAGATTTTTTTTTAAAATTTTTACCACCTTCTGTCTTAGTATCAGTTCTAAGACAGAAGAGTCCCAAGGGCTAGGCAATTTGGGCTAAGTCACAATTTGCCCAAGGTCACATAGCTAGGAAGTGTCTGAGGCCAGATTTGAACCCAGGTCCTTCTGACTCCAGACCTGGCTCTCTGTCCATTGTGCTATAGCTACCTCCATCAGAGCGGATTAATGTTAGAAGAATCAGCCAGCAAATGTGACAGGCACTGACCTAAGGCTGGTAGAGAACTCAAAAAGCATTTAATCCAACCCATGCCCTCCTTACAATTATAATGAGCTGCACTGTTTCCCTATGATTTCCCTCCATTGCTTCTGGCACAGCAGAAAGAGCACGGGATTTGGGGTCAGATGATGAGGGTTCAAATCTTAGCTTTGCCCACTCCCTCATTTGACCTTGGGTAAGACACTCACCCTGCCCCCAAAGAACCTCAGTTTCTTCATTTGTAAAATAAAGAGGAGTTGGTCTAGATGTCTTCTAAAGTCCCTTCTAGCTTTAAGTCTGTGATCCTATGAACTTCCAATGGGCAGCTACACATCACAGTGGATAGAGTGCAAGGTGTGAAGTCAGGAAGACCTGGGTTCAAATCTGATCTCAGACATTTCCCAGCTGTGTGACCCTGGGCAAGTTATTTAACCCTATTTATCTCAGTTTCCTCATCAGTCAAATGAGCTGGAGAAAGAAAGGGCAAACCACTCTAGGATCTTCTTCAAGAAAACCGCAAATGGAGTCATAAAGATTTGGATGTGATTGAAAACAACGGAACAACAATCTAAACTTCCAGTATTGGTTTTGTCTTCTGGAGTCAAGCAGGAGAAGTGTAATCCTATGTAAGTCTTCTAAATGCTTGAAGAAGAAAAAGGACCAACCTAAATCTAAATTAAATACACTGAAGAGTAGCTTCTCTATTGCCTGCTCTCCAAGATTGTCTGCCACCTCCACCATTCACTCCTGCCGGCTCCATCAACCCTCCCAACACCTGCTCTGCCCTCTCAGGTTAGCAAATTCCTACAGTGGTCCCCTAAGCTCTGTGATTGAGCCTTGGATACCTGCAGAAGTGAAAGTCCTCATCCATCTGCTACCTGCTCTGACATTCTCATCCCTAATGAATTTCAGCTTCCTCAGTTCCTAATCTCTCTCATAGAATCTTGATATCCCTTCTCTGTCTCTGTCTGTCTCGCTCTGTCTCTGTCTCTCTCTCTGTCTCTCTGTCTCTGTCTGTCTGTCTGTCTCTGTCTCTGTCTCTCTCTTCTCTTTTCCTTCTGACTCTGTCTGTCTGCCTCTCTCTCTCTCCCCCCCCACCCCTCCAATCTGCACTCATGCAAGTCTTGGAGTAAGAGGGAGTTTCCCAAAGGGATGAGCTAGCTATGACAGCCAGGGATCAAAAGGTAACCTTGGTGTGTATTAAGAAATACATAGTGATATTCATAACTATAGCTCTTGAGCCCCCACCAATGTGCTCCCCAATTATCCAAATTAGTCACAATGAAACCATTAATTCTTAAACATGAAATATTTATTAAAGGCAAAGGCAAAAACAAGAATAATCAGCAACACAATGATTTAGGACACTTCTGAAGGGCTTTTGATGAAGAATGCTATCCACCTCTAGAGAAAGAACTGTGGGAGTCAGATGCAGATCAAACCATATTCTCTTTCACGTTAGTTTATTTACAGTTTTAGTTTGGGGTTTTGGTTCTTTATGAGTATTCTCTTACAACAATGACCAATGGAGAAGTATGTTTTGCATGATAATACATATATAACCCAGATCAAATTGCTTACCATCTCTGAGAGGGGGGAGGGAAGGGAGGGAGGGAGGGAGATAATTTGGATCTTATAATTTTGGAAAACATGTTGAAAATTGCTAATACATGTAATTAGAAAGATAAAATATCTTTGATTTAAAAACAGTTTTTTAAAACCCTTGCCTTTAGGGGCAGCTAGGTGGCTCAGTGGATTGAAAGACAGTTCTAGAGACAGGAGGTTCTGGATTCAAATCCAGTCTCAGAGATTTCATAGCTATGTGACCTTGAACAAGTCACTTAACTTCCCCTTGCCTTCCTTACCACTCTTCTGCCTTGGAACCAATATTTGGTATTGATTCTAAGATGGAAGGTAAGAAGTTTTTTTGGTTTTTTTAAACCTTTCTAAGAAGGAAGGTAAGGATTTTTTTTAAAACCCTTACCTTCTGTCTTAGAAATCAACACTAAATATTGGTTCCAAGGTAGAAGAGAGGTAAAGGTTAGGCAATGGGGATTAAATTACTTGACCAGGATCACAGAGCTAGGAAGGTTGAATCTGAACCCAGATTCTCCCAACTCCAGGCCTGGTGCTCTATCCACTGAGCTACCTGGCCTCCCTCTCCAATTAACTTTCTTTCTTTCTTTCTTTCTTTCTTTCTTTCTTTCTTTCTTTCTTCTTTCCTTCCTTCCTTCCTTCCTTCCTTCCTTCCTTTCTTTCTTTCTTTCTTTCTCTCCTTCCTTCCTTCTTTCTTTCTTCTTTCCATCCTTCCTTCCTCTCTTTTTTTTTTTTCCTTTCTAAAGCCATTACCTTCCATCTTAGAATCAATACTGTATATTGGTTCCAAGGCAGAGGAGTGGTGTGGGTTAGGCATTGGAGATTAAGTGACTTGTCAGACAGCTAGGAAGTGTCTGAGGCCAGATTTGAACCCAGAATGTCCCATCTCTAGGCCTGGTTCTCTATCCACTGAGTCACCTCGATGCCTCATCTAATCAGCTTTCAAACAGCTCAGCTCTCCTCCAGTGAGATCAGCTCTCTCCATCAGCAGAGCCTTTCTGTTACCCAAGCTCAGCTTTTGTTGGCCCCTCAGCTCCAGTAGTTTCTTGGCCTCTGCCTTTTGTTCTTCTGTGTTCTGTCTTCTGGATGTCTCAGCCTCTGTAAGCAGCGTCTTTCCTTGACTTCTCTGATCCCTCTCCTGTTTCTACAGTCACGGACCCACTTTTTCTCTGGCTTTAAATCAGTCTTTTCTATAACATGTGTTGAAAAAACTCTGAATTCATATTTCTTTCAGACGATACCAATAGTTATCATATAGTTATATCATAGCCCCAAAACAAGTCTTTTGATTCAGAATTTCCCAGCAATAATCTTCAAAGTCCTGAAAATTGTTTCATTTAAATTAGCCACCGGGAAACAATGCCCTGCAGTTCTACCCTTCAGCCAGTACCTTTCCCTTTGAGGAACAATCTCTCTCAAATCATCTCAGAATTTTTATATATTAAGCCACTATTAGTATTTTGCACAAAGTGTTCCTTTTCTACCCCTTTAAGCAGATAAAAATGTCTAAATTGTTCTTGCACAATAATTCCCTCTACCACATCCCCTACAGGTCATCCTGCTTTTACTTGAAAACTTGTAGTAATGGGGAACTTACTTCTTCCTGTGGCAGCCCTAATTGTCAGGACTTTTTGGGGGGAGGTTTGTTTTCTTCACTTGTAATGGAGCCAAATGGTTCTCCCATGGCTCTGCCCTCTGGAGCCAAGCAGAACATCTATAATCCCTCTTCTACAAAAGATCCCTTCAAATTTTGGGAGATGGCTATTGTCTCCCCACCATCACTCCAGGCTACTCTTTTCTAGGATAAACACCCCCAGTTTCTTCCAACAATTCTCATATAGTGTGATCTCAAAGCCCAGTACTATCCTGTGGTCCACCACTGTATACTCTCTACCTTATAAATGCCCTTCCTAAAATGTGGTGCTAAAAAAAGTGGGGGAGGGGTCTGAGTCATTACCCCTATAATTATGGGGAGGCTGAGACTGGTGAATGGCTTAAACTTAGATGTTCTAGGCTGTAATGGGACTCAAGCCAGTTAAATCTGGCATCAATATGTTGAGCCAAGTGAAGTAAGGGGCTCCTACAGAAGAGGTGGAGAGATAGAGATGATGAGTACCAGGCTGTCAAAGTAGGGGTAAAATAGCCTAGATTAGAAAAAACAGTCAGCCAAAGCTTCCATACCAATCACCAGTAGGATGGTGCCCATAAGTGGTCACCACTGTACTTCCAGGTTGGATGATTCCATCAGAGGAAAGGAAAGGAAAGGAAAGGAAAGGAAAGGAAAGGAAAGGA
>NW_025372194.1:0-2728 GCF_016433145.1 Gracilinanus agilis | reverse complement strand
GCCTCTCTCTTTAATTTAACCAGTAACCTTTCTCTTTGTGATGAAGCTTAGTGGGGATTGTAAAGAGCTTTATTGACCTAGAGCTAAAGAAAAAGCTATTGAGCAGTAGGAATGAGACAGGAACTAATGACTCTAATGAAGGCAGGAGAGCTTAATTCAAATTAAAAAATGATTAGAGTTGACAACAGAATTGCAAACAGGACCCTAATTAATGAAAGTAATATTTATTCCACTCTGTTGAATTGGATCATAGGATCTTGGGATAGTAGAGCTAGTCAGGCCCCTAAAGAGACAGTGTGGTAGACTGGAAAGTTTTCTAAATTTGGAGCGGGGGAAGTGGCTCCAATTCCAGTACCGCTTCTTATTACTTGTGTGGCTTTCAGTTTCTTCATTTATACAAGCATGTCTACAGTCCCTTACAGCCCACGTCACCATGATATCATGTAATCTAAACTTATATATGTAAACATATTCATAAATACTGAAACTCAAACCCAGAAGTAATTTGCCCAGGATGACACAATTAATTCCATTCAGTTCAGTAAATATCAATCATTAGATCCATACAAAGCATTGTAATAGTCAAAAATAATTTTTAGGAGGCGTCTAGGTGACTCAATGGATAGAGAGCCAGACCCAGAGGTCCTGGCTTCAAATCTGGCTCCAGATATTTCCTAGCTGTGTGACCTTGGGCAAGTAACTTAGCCCTCATTGCCTAGTTCTTTCGGTTGTTCTGCCTTAAAACCAATACATAGAATTAATTCTAAGATGCAAGGTAAGGTTTTTTTTTTTAAATTTCCCAATAGTTGTTATTTTAAAAAGCTTTTTCCTAAAGAAGCTTGTATTTTAAGGGGGTAGGGGGAAGAGAGAAAAATATATGCAAAGATGAATGAATACTATATATTTTGTGATTGAAGAGAGCAAAATTAAGGACGGCTTCCTGAAGGTTAGGGGCAGCTAACAGTTGACAGAATGCTGGTCCTGGAGTCAGGAAATCAGTTGTTTCATTCATGTTCTACTCCTCCTGATCCCATTTGTGATTCTCTTGGCAAAGATACTAGAGTGGTTTTCCACTTCCTTCTGCAATTCATTTTATGGATGAGGAAACTGAGGCAAACAGGGTTTAATGTCTTGCCCAGGGTCACACAACTAGTATGCGTTTGAGGCTGGATTTGAATTCAAGATGAATCTTCCCGATTTCAGGCCTGGCACACTATTCATGCCACCTACTTACCCAAAGATATAAGGGTTGGAGAGAGACAGACAGGCATACAGACAAAGAGCCAGAGAGAGACAGGCAGGCAGACAGACAGAGACAGAGAGAGAGAGAGAGAGAGAGAGAGAGAGAGAGAGAGATATAGAGACACAGAGACAGAGACAGACAGAAATAGACAGAGACAGAGAGACAGAAACAGAGAGAGACATAGACTATAAATGTAAGTTTTGAAGGAAATGGTAGTTCTATGTTCTAATATTCTAATACCTAAGGTCCCTTGACCCTAACATTCTATCTTCTGTTTTTTTTTTTAATCTTGTTCCTATGTTTTTTCCATCTCTAGAATTTTTTGATTCTAAAATGTGCCTATAAGAGTTCTTCAATTTTGGCAGTCAGATCATCATGCTTTTATTTAGAGAATGCTGATTAGTTGATGAGACTTTATTAAACACTCCGTGGCAGAGTACTGTGCTAATTGCCGGGGATGCAAAACTAAAAAAAAAAAAAAAAATGAATCTGCCTACAAGGAGCATATCTTCTGATGGTGGAGATAACTTGTAAATAACTTGAAATAGATTATACAAAGAGAAGATAAAGGTAATCTGAAAGGGGAAGGCACTAGCAGCTGGGATAGGGGAGCAACTTTTATATATTTGTTTCTGGAATGAATTGAGGTTTTATGTAAGATATTTAATAAGAGTCAGATATATAGGGTTAGCCTCATGTCAAAGGTGGCTACCTTCATTGAATTAATTCAGCGGAGTTTTTCATAAGAACTAAAGTGGGAGGTAGTTGGTCCTTGAGGTCATCTTTCCCAATTGGTCCTGAGATTGAAAAATAAAAAGCTCATAGAATTTTAGAGCTGGAAGGGAACTATTTCTCCAAATGAAGTCATAATAAAAATAAAATAGACCCCAAGATTCATTCAGTCCTTGATACTTTGCTCACCCCAAATCCTTTTATTCTTCTTTTCTTATTTGTTTTTCTCAATAGCCATATGAAATAGATACTATTAGTACTAATGACTATATTTTTTAGTGTTTTTAAACCAACAAAGCACTTTTTTCACCAATCAAAACCTTATAAAGGCAGTAGATTAGGGAGATATTTGCTCAATTTTATATAGGGGAAAGCTGAATCCCAAAGAAATGGCATTTTAAAAGTACATACAATCACATTTATTTGATATCATAATTAGGTACTTAAAATTGGCAAATGAAATTCTTTCTAAATATGAAATTTTTGTGATAAAGCAAAAAAGAGTTAATATACTTAGTCAAATCTCTTTGATTTTTGCTGATGGGGCAAACAGTATTTGTTTTACCCAGAAATTCAGCAGCTAATTTAGAATCATAACTTTGGTCTCTTGAAACTAATTAAAAATTTTCAAGCAGAAACCCAGCTACTATCCCATGTTGTAAAAAGCACCAGATTTATAATCAGGGATCTTAGGTTCAAATCCTGGCTCCTTTTAGCTATATGATCCTGAGGAAATCATTTAACCCCTCTAAC
>NW_025372193.1:0-3616 GCF_016433145.1 Gracilinanus agilis | reverse complement strand
ATGTGTATAAGAGACAGTCTCTCTCTCTCTCTCTCTCTCTCTCTCTCTCTCTCTCTCTCTCTCTCTCTCCTCTGTCTGTCTGTGTCTCTGTCTCTGTCTGTCCTTCCCTCCGGCCAGACTAGCCCCCAGGGAGGACTCGGCCCTCCCGGGCGCCCACGGATACATGTTCTTCCCTCAAAGGGAACGCAGGTGCTTCCTAACGGTTTTGTTCCTTGCCTGAGCTGGGATCAGACCTATGGCTTCTCTGTATTCTGTCTGGGAGTGGGAGGGACGGGGATGGGATAAAGGGAGGAGAGCGAGTTGGGCTCAGAGATGGATCTGGCCGCCTTAAATCCCCCCTCCCCCTTGGGATTCCAGTTCTAAGGAGCACCGCAAAGGGCAACAGGAACCACAGCAGGCGGGACCCCCAGCTGGCGGCCCTGGAGGGGAACCTGCGCCAAAGTCTCCCCCCGCCTCCGTTTGCAAGAAGGCTGGAGGTCGCCTAAGCTCAGAATTGCCGTGGCCCACCCCAGAGGAACTTCGGGATCTCCTCCGAGGCTGCTTTCCCTTAAATCCTGACCCCTACCCCCAATCTAGAGCTGCCCGGCAGAAAGGCTGGCGTCGGGTCACTCAGTGCCACAGGCATTTGCGTTGCCATAGCTTTAGGGGTTATACCGAGGATGGAGCAAGTGAAATTACCCCCATTGTACCGACAGGCAAGTAAGACCCAGAAAGGCTTCCTGACTGGGCGGGCCCATTCATTCAGTTAGTAAAGCCCAGGTCCAGATTAGAAGCCACTAAACCCTAAACTCTTTACATCGCCGCCTTCAGACGCCCAGCTACCTCGGATCACGCCTCTTTCCTCTTTCCAGACCTTCCCTCTGCACCCTCTCCCCCCCCCCCCGCCCCCGCACCTTGCACCAACCCACAACAGACCATCCACTCCATGACCTGAAAAGCCATGCCCAACCAGCCTGCTAGCTAGTATTACCTGGCCTGAGCCAGGACTTTGAGGAGGGGGACGCGGCGATGACGCTAATTGCCCCAAATCCCTCACCAGGGACAGAATCCGCAGAAGGAGCCCTTGGCCAGCCAGAGGAGAGGGGCGGGCGGGCCGGGGCTTTTCCTCCACCCCAGATCGAATGTGAGAGCTAGAAATCTGGAGAGCCCAGGGATGGAATAGAAGCGAGGGAGACGCAGCCAGGGTAGGAAAAAAGAACCCCAAGCATGCCAGGGCTCCAGGCTGGGAAGCTGAAGGGTAACTGCCCTGGCTCTCCACAAGGGGCCGCTCTCCACCCGCAACTGACCTCCTGCCATTGCCCGCTGGTCCTTCAGCCCTTAGTTTTCTTCATCCCCCTACTTTGGAGGGAGAACCAGCCCAAGATAGCCTTAAATCCGGACTCTTCCTGCCGGAAATGGTTTGGGCATTTTTAGGAAAGAACCCCGCCTGGACCAAACGAGGTTGGACTTAATAGGGGGAGGGGGGCGAGGATGGACAGAAAGGCACTCGGAAGGAGGAACTAAAGCCTTGCGTGGAAAGGTAGGTTTATAGAGCTGGTGAGCTTCTAGACCAGCTTCCTCTCGCTCCAAGGGGCTACCCGGAGGATTCTCCATGCCCAGGCATGTCCCCATGGCCGTGGTGCACTTTTCTAGTAGGCTTCAATATTCCCAAGTTCTGGACTAAATTGCAGTCTCGCTTTGGTTGAGGACAGGGTGATGAGGGGCGCTCTAGGTGCCCTCGGGAGACGGGAGTCTCCCTCAAGAGTTGGGGGCGTGCCACAGACTCTCAGCCCCTCGAACCCACGGCCACTCATGTTCCCCGCAGCTAGTAGGGGGGGCTCTGAGCGCTTACTGCCAGCTTCTAGGAAATCCAATAAAGGAGAGGTATGGCTAGCAGCAGCAGCCTCCCTTCCTCAGTAACTGAAGAGCCACAATCCCATTTGCAGGCGCCTGAAGGAGGCACCATCTTTAGGCTGCGCAGTTTAGGCAGGCTCTGGCTCGGCCGGCGCCGGTGGGGCAAGTTTCCCTCCAGCTGCTTTGCCTACTCTATGAAAAGGTGAGGGGCACACATTGTACCCTCCCCCACCCCCATTAAAATGCCTTCAACATTCTGTTTGAACAGAAGCTTGTCAACGTTTTTATTATTCATATGAAGATGGAAATCAGTAACTGTACCAGGAAAGCGATGAGTCAACCTCGCCAGGGTTTCAAAAGGGTCCATGGATTCATTTCCAAATAGAATATAAGAGTATTTCTGGTTCCACAGCTCACCGGGCTAGCCTGTGAAAGTGATCCGCTGCACTCAGAACTGGGGGTGGGGGGTGGGGAAGGGGGGGTGGGAAATTGACTCGGAGCACTGGCTGTCTGTCCGAGAGAACTCCATTCACTGGACCTGGCCAGGTGATCACGCTGAATGTACTAGTCTCTACGCTGTCCATCTAGACATAGCTGGTGCGCAGCCTACAACCTCTAACCTAGTCAACAAGCTCGGAAATACTGCCAGCAGTGGCTTCTGTACACCTAGAAGTCGTCTCCATCTGGATACACAAACCTTTCCCTCTCTGCTGGCCCTCAAATACACACTTTCCATCTAAGTTTAAAGCACGTTTCCCTTCAGCATCCAGAATGTGGCTCAGTTGCCCCCCTCAGCCCCCTTTCTGCAATGTCCATAGTAGATGATTACAAGTGAATAAACAAAACAAAGGATAGCCAGAAATCCTGGGGAAGAGGTTTTTCTTTCTCCCAAAATTAAAAGGGGGAAATATTCTATCCCTTTCCCTGGGGGCGGGGGGGACAGGATTTCAGTCCTAAAATCTGACTAAGGGGTCAAACGAGAGAATTCTTGTAAAGCTAAGCCCAGTGTCCAGCACCTAGTAGGTACTGTGTAAATGTGATTCCCTTCCCCTCCCTCTCTCTTAGAAGTGGAGGGAGCTGGGCAAGTAACTGCAGTCTTCATTTCTTCCATTGTTGCCTCTTCCCTGACACAGTTTCCCCACGTCACCAATCTCATTTTCAAGAGTACTGAAACTGTTCCCAAGGACCCGGCTTGCCAGTAACAAAATGCGCTAGATTTGAGTTTGAGGACTGAGGCCCAAATACTTTTGTGACTTTGAAAGGGCATTTTCCTCTCAGGGCCTCAGTTTCTTCAGCGAAAAGAGGAGGGAAGCTGGACCCTCCCAGTCCTAAAGTCCAAACTGCAACTGACAATACAGCAGTGGCCACCCCACATCTCTGGGTGGCTTGCAGGAGTTGAGGAAGGGGAGAGCGCCTGCGCCTCATGGGGCACGTTTTCTGGCTGGGGGAGGGGGGCTCTATTCCCCTACTTGCGGTCCTCCAATGGACGCCCAAGATCTTATTCACTGAGATCCCTCCCTTCTCCAGGGGGCTCTTCTCACAGCTCGGAGAAATGAGTTAGTCATGCACGAACTCTTCATAACCACTAGATGGCAGACAGAGACAAGCCTAAAGGATCTCCAGGGGGTGGGGTGGGGGAGGGGAAGACGTGGGGGTAATCAAGGCCCAGCTCCGATCCTGATTCGTCCTTTAAAGGGCTCGAACCATGTTTGGTTTAGGGGAGGGAAGGGAAGGTGGGCCGTCTAGCTAGCTATCTATCCATATGTGTGTGTGTGTGTGTGTG
>NW_025372192.1:690-1296 GCF_016433145.1 Gracilinanus agilis | reverse complement strand
CAAAGCCAGGCTAATCAAAAACAGAGAAAGAAAACTACAGATCAATCTCCCTAATGAACATAGATGCAAAAATCTTAAATAGAATACTAGGAAAGAGACTCCAGCAAGTAATTAAGAAGATCATCCACCATGATCAGGTGGGATTTATACCAGGAATGCAAGGTTGGTTCAACATTAGGAAAACCATCCACATAATTGACCATATCAACAGTCTAACAAACAAAAATCACATGATTATTTCAATAGATGCTGAAAAAGCCTTTGAGAAAGTACAACACCCATTCCTATTGGAAAACACTAGAAAGTATAGGAATAGAAGGACCTTTCCTAAAAATAATAAACAGTATATACCTAAGACCATCAACAAACATCATATGCAATGGGGATACATTAGAAGCCTTCCCAATAAGATCAGGAGTAAAACAAGGATGCCCATTATCACCTCTATTATTCAACATAGTACTAGAAACACTAGCAGTTGCAATTAGAGAAGAAAAAGAAATTGAAGGTATCAAAATAGGCAAGGAGGAGACTAAGCTATCACTCTTTGAAGATGATATGATGGTCTACTTAAAAAATCCTAGAGAATCAACTAAAAAGCTTGTA
>NW_025372192.1:0-591 GCF_016433145.1 Gracilinanus agilis | reverse complement strand
CAACTTTAGCAAAGTTGCAGGATACAAAATAAATGCACATAAATCATCGGCATTTCTATACATTTCCAAGACACTAGAGCAGCAAGAAGTAGAAAGAGAAACACCATTCAAAATCACCCTATACAATATAAAATATTTGGGAATCTACCTACGAAAACAAACACAGCAATTATATGAAAACAACTACAAAACACTTTCCAAACAAATAAAACTGGATCTAATCAATTGGAAAGCCATTGATTGCTCATGGGTAGGATGAGCTAACATAATAAAAATGACAATTCTACCCAAATTAATTTACCTATTTAGCATCATACCTATCAAGCTACCAAAAAACTTCTTTACTGAATTAGAAAAAACTATAACAAATTTCATTTGGAATAACAAAAGATCAAGAATATCAAGGGAAATAATGAAAAAAATGTGAAGGAAGGGGGCCTAGCAGTACCAGATATCAAACTATACTATAAAGCAGCAGTCATCAAAATAATATGGTACTGGCTAAGAGATAGAGAGGAGGATCAATGGAATAGACTTGGGATACATGACATCAGCAAGACAGTGTATGATAAACCCAAAGAGCCCAACTTT
>NW_025372191.1:0-2133 GCF_016433145.1 Gracilinanus agilis | reverse complement strand
CTTCAATGCTGCGCCCTGTTGTGGGGTTCCTTCGTTCCTCTGGACTCGTTTTTATTTCCCCTTGAGGGGTCCTGTGTGGTTCGGTCAGGAGAGATCGAGCAGCTGCTCCTTACTCTGCCGCCATCTTAACCGGAAGTCTTCAACCTGAATCTAACTTTGACATTATTAACTATTACTTCCTATCTCTTCCATACCGTCTCCTCTCTTTAATATCGACAACACACACACTCTATTGTTTTCCTAGCTTTTTATTCACTCTTCTATTTCATCAATTCTTCACCCTCTACCTTACTTCTTCACAAGGCTGTCCTCCAAATGTCTATCTTTGACTTTCTTCTATTCTTTTTCTGTCCTCTCCCCATTGGCAACTGCATCCAATCCCATGGCTTCAATGATCACCTCCATGCAGAAGATTCCCAAAATTCATATCTCCAGTCATGGCCTTTCTTCTAAGTTCTAGAACCCAAATTACAACTATCAACAGAATTTCTCCACTTTGATAAGTCACTGGCACTTCATGTACAAAACTAGTGTCATTCTATTTCCTCTAAACCTATTCTTCTTTCTTCTACCTTCACTATTTTATTTGTGGTGCCATCATCCACCCAATATACCACAGAAATTACTTTGGATTTATCTTTGTCTATTCCTACTTCTTCACTTCCCACATTGTGGGATCACATGTAATCAATCACAACTCTCATCAATTTAATCTCCCAAACATATGCCTTTCTCTCTTCCTATTGTCACTCCCAAACACAGGCTTTCTTTACCAACTACATAAGCTATTTATTAGCTTCTGGAGAGGTCTTCACTCATTTGCTCTCTCCCCTCTCATTTCCCAACACCTCTCTGACCTCCATACTACTGTCACAAAAGTCTTTTGTAAGGATAGTCAACAACTTTCAGTGCTGCTTTTTGCCTTCCAGAATAAAGGTCAGCTTCTTGGTATGACAGGCATTTTACAATCTGCCACCACCCTACCTTTCCAGCTTTATACACACACACACACACACACACACACACACACACACACACTCCTTGAGGCTAGGCACTTGGACTTATCTAAGTTTTATATCTCCTTCTCTGCCTCCACAGTATTCTTAGAAGAAATATTTTTTGGAGCTACTGTTCTGCCTTCAGAGGGCTAGCCTATGAATAAACCTTAGCCTTTGATTTATAGGTTACAGAACAGGGATAGTTCTTTGCTACTAATCAGGGGTAGGACCTTGGATGATTTTATCCCATTCCACACAACAAAATTTGTTAATAGTCTATTTTATTTGGGCTCCATGCTCTGCATTAGATTTGAAAAGATAAAAGAAAAAAGAATGCAGTCAGTGTTCTCAAGAAGCTTATACTCTAACTCAGTGATGGGCAAACTTTTTAAAGAGGGGACCAAAGGAAAGGAAATGCTCATCTGTCAGTCTGTTTCTAAGCCAACTCTTTCAAAGTTTCATTGTATTGTAGCCTACTCACTGTATTCGTCAGATTAGGAATAATGTGTGTGGGCCGGAAAGAACATTTCAGGCCCCACACACACATCTGGCCCGAGGGCCATAGTTTACCCATCACTACGACTCTAGCTTGATTGCATGGTTCAATGGGGATATGATTGGAGATGTAGACTCTAAACAATCACCCTAGTGCAAATATCAATAATATGGAACTAGGTCTAGATCAGTGACACATGTTAAACCCAGTGGAATTGTGTGTTGACTATGGGAGGGGGGATGGGAGGAGGAGAGGGAATGAACATGAATCATGTAACTATGGAAAAATTTTCTTAATCAATTTAAAAAACAAGCTTATATTCTAGTGGGGAGTGTGTGTAGGGATAGGGATATGGCACATACTTAAATAAGTATGAAACAAAGTAAAGTGTGAAAGGGACAAGAACTCTAAGCAAAATACCCTAAGAAAATTAAGATAGAAGAGAAAATTTTCAGCCCAAAGGATCGGAGATAAGTCATTTCTCATTTTTTAGCCCTCAATTTCTTCCTCTGTAAAAGAAGTGGATTACATCAGAATCTTTATAAGGATGCTTCTAGCTCTGACATTCTATAAATCTATGACTTGTCTTCTTAAGTTTTACAGTATACATACATACATATATATATATATATATATGCA
>NW_025372190.1:2844-2979 GCF_016433145.1 Gracilinanus agilis | reverse complement strand
AAATGCAAGGCCCAAGGAGGGCAAAGAGAAACAGGACAGTGATTAGACCCAAGAGAGGTCACACACACACACACACACACACACACATACACACACACACACACACACACACACACACACACACACACACACACA
>NW_025372190.1:0-2771 GCF_016433145.1 Gracilinanus agilis | reverse complement strand
ACACACACACACACACACACACACACACACACACACACACACACACAAAGAAATGCAAAGAACAAACAGTAACCCAGAGGAAAGGAGAGGGTGTGAGGTTTCCACATGAATGGAGATGGCAGGCTCTCAGCTGGAGCTGCAGGAGAGAAAGTTTTCAGTACCAGGAACCATGGTACCACCCCAGGTCTTCAGAATGCATAATCCCTAAACCTCCACTGAGTCTGGGACAAGGGCTGAACATAATTTTTATTGAAATATGGGTTTTTTTTTCCTTTGGGTCTCCAGACATTGTGTTCTTTTTTTTTTTTTTTTTTTTTGCCATGACATTAAAGTCTCCAGTACAATTTTAGATTTAATTATAGCCTGATTTGAGACTTCCGGTTAAGATGGCGGCAGAGTAAGGAGCAGCTGCTCGATCTCTCCTGACCGAAGCATACAGAACTCCTCAAGGGGAAATAAAAACGAGTCCAGACTAACGAAGGAACCCCACAACAGGGCACAGCATTGAAGGTATGCAGAATCGGGGCATTTCCACGCTATAAAGGGGTGAAACAGCTCTCACTAAAACGTGAGAGGAAGAAGCTCCTCCCCCACCCCCCACACTACACACCTCCCACAACACCAATGCACAAGTGTGAAAACAGGACTGGGGCAACCAGATAATCACTGGCAGCCCGGGGGCTTGTACCTGTATGCTGCAAGACGAGGGACCCCAAGTGGCTGGGGGCACGCATGGACTTTCCCCGAGCATCCACGTGGGTGAAGGCACCTCCTAGGGTCCCCCCCCCCACAAAGGCCTCTAAAACAAGGCCTTTCCCAAGCACTGAAGGCATTGCCTCAGGTGCGAATAAAGATCTCCAGCCCACAGACTTTCACTACCTTCTTCGGGGGTGAAGGCAGGCCCTAAGAGCATCTGTGCAGGCAAAGGCAGTGCCCTAGGCTTGAATAACAATCTCCAGCCCAGGCTTGGACCTCCAGTGAGGACCCCGTGCAGACCCAGCGCAGCAGTGGAAGCAGCCCCAAAGACTTCTGAAGGAACCTCGGGCAGAGGGGCAGACCGGGAACTACCAGGAGACCTGACCCCGAGGACAAGGAGACCAGAGCCCTCCGGGAGCTTGCAAGGCGCAGGCAGACCCTGAGTGCAAAGACAAAGCTGAAAAGGGGCGGGGCCAACAATGGCCAGCAATAAGGAAGTCCAGAAGAAAAAGACTATAAAGAGAAACTCTGGAACACTGGACAACTTCTACATAGAGAAAATCCAGACAACAGAGGAGGAAAAACAAAAATCCAAACCTCCCCCAAAAAATGAAAGCTGGTCACAAGCTATGGAAGAGTTTAAAAATGAAATGCTGAGGAAGATGAAAGAAATCTGGCAAGAAAATAACAGTTTAAAAGGCAGAATTTCGCAATTGGAAAGTGAGACAAGACAACTGAAGACCAAAAATGACCAGATTGAAAAGGAAAACCAAAACATTAAAGCCGAAAACCAAAACATTAAAGCCGAAAACCAAAACATTAAAGCCAAAAACCAGTCCTTAAAGGCTAGAATCGAACATTTAGAAACCAATGATCTCTCAAGACAACAAGAACAAATAAAACAAAGTCAAAAGACTGATAAAATAGAAGGAAACATGAAATATCTCAATGAGAGAGTGACAGACCAAGAAAACCAGTCTAGAAGAGACAACTTGAGAATCATTGGTATTCCAGAAAAGGCAGAAATTAATAGAAACTTGGACTCCATACTTAAAGAAATTATTCAGCAAAATTGCCCTGAAGTTATACAACAAGAGGGCAATATAGACACTGAAAGGATCCATAGAACACCCTCTACACTGGACCCAGAAAAGTCAACACCCAGAAATATAATAGCGAAATTGAAGAGCTTTCAAGTTAAAGAAAAAATCTTACAAGAAGCCAGAAAGAGACAATTCGAATATCAAGGAGCACCAATAAGGATCACACAGGATCTGGCAGCCTCAACGCTAAAAGACCGCAAGGCTTGGAATATAATATTCAGAAAGGCAAGAGAGCTGGGCCTTCAGCCACAAATCAACTACCCAGCGAAACTAACCATATACTTTCAGAGGAAAGTATGGACATTCAACAAAATTGAAGAATTCCACGTTTTTGCACAAAAGAGACTGGGACTAAATGGAAAGTTTGACACTCAACCACAAATATCAAGAGAAAGGTGAAAAGGTAAATAAGAAATAGAGGGAAAAGAAAGAAAACTCATAGTCTTTTAAGCTTGACTATTTAAGGGCATAAATAAGATCTAATTATCTGTATTACTAGGTGGAGAAATGCTATGTATAATTCTCTGTGGTGAACTCTATACACTATTATAATATTCACTATTATAGCAACCAGAAGAATAATTCATAGGGAGAGGACAGGATACTAAATGGTCTAAGAAGACATGGGGGGTGGGAAAGAGGGGGGGAATAGTAGGGGACGCCAAGAAAAATCCGAGTAAATAAGAAAAATAAGATATTCTATTACACACAAAGAGGGAATGGGAAGGGGAGGGGATGAATAATATCATAAGAAGGAGAGGAAGAGAGCATAATCAAACCTTACTCTCAGTGTAATCAACCCGGAGAAGGAAGAGTAGCTTTATTATCCATCAGGATAAAAAACTCTATCTAACCCTACTGAGAAAGTCAGAAGGGATAAACCAAAGGGAGCAGGGGAGTGGGGAGGCCAAAAAAGGGAGGGGAGAAGAAGGGGGAGGGAATTCATTTGGTCTTTAAAAAAACAAAAAGAGG
>NW_025372189.1:0-1195 GCF_016433145.1 Gracilinanus agilis | reverse complement strand
CCCCTCCCCTCTCCTCCCCTCCCCTCTCCTCTCCTGTCCTGTTGCTCCGGCCCACTGTTTACATTTAGCAGAGCGAAGAACTCCATGACAGCATGTTTGTACGTTAGCCTTAAGAGGTTCTATTACTCTCAATGGCCCATTTGTTTGCTCCTGCAAAAAGGAAAAAAAAAAGTTTTCCAACCCACTAGTTCTGTTGTCCCCCTCGGGATCCTTGTTTGAATCTTTGCTGTAAGATTTTTTTTTTCTTTACAAAGTCCCGAAGAAATAATTGCCTTATCGTTAACAAACAGAATTGGGCTCTTATCAGTCCATACCCCAGAGCTTTGGTGTAGGAGTCGGGCCGTGCCAAGTGCATGCGTTAACCTGATAGGAGAAGCCCCTTTTCAGAGGCTGTCCTCGGAGGATGCTCTCTCATTGAGGGCGTTTTTGTTGAGAGGGGAAACAGTGAAAGCACTTCTTATGGCGCCGTGAGCCAAGAAGGGGTTGGCTGGCACCTACACCCCTGCACCAGCAGAAAAGAGCGTATTTGTCTTGGAGGGACATTTTCAGATCATCCCAGCTGGCACCGGTAATGAGGAGACTTGGAGAATAGGATTTCAGCTCATGTAGGCTCCTCGCACCAGTCTTCCCCATCTTTTGGCACAAATGGCTTTCACACTGAGGAGGGGGCTGTGGCCTGAACATCCAGCTGGGCCATTCCACTGGACCCAGGCCGGCCTGCCTTCTGATTTTACCATGGAAAGGGACACAGCTTGGAACAGCGGCCAGCCTGTCAGCGCTGAGCTCCAGTTTGTTTCTGGAACCTCTGCAGTATCCCAGGAGGACTCGTGTGTGCCGAGGAACAACCTCCCACATCCCGGCCTGTTCATTCTCTGAACAAGAGTGATCTGGCTTTTGGATCCTCGTCATCCTTGTCCCCACCCCACTTGGGCTGTGTTATTTTCAAGGAAGCCAACAGAGAGGCGGGCCTGTTTCCGCCCCAATCCAAGGCTGCAATAATGCCTTCACAAGACTTTTCCCAGGTCCTCAGGCAGGGTTAAAGCATGAAGGACCTGAGGAAATGTATAGCTTTGAGATCAATTTGAAATTAATTTTTTCTCTTCTTTTTTCTTCTTGTTTCTTCTCTCCTCTCTCCCTCCTTCCTTCCTTCCTTCCTTCCTTCCTTCCTTCCTTCCTTCCTTTCTCCCTCCCTCCC
>NW_025372188.1:0-9478 GCF_016433145.1 Gracilinanus agilis | reverse complement strand
GTCTCAGGCTCTGTCTCTCTTTCATCACTGAATCCTCAACTTTACTCCCCCCATCTCTCATCCCCTGCATGGCTCTCCCTAATCTGAAATACAACCAAACACTGTTCACCTGCCCCCCTTCTTCTCCCACTGTATCTCAGTGCCTAATCCTGGCATCCATTTCCCACTTTCCTTTCTGGCTCATCTCCTCATGATCTAGACCACCCTATGGATCTAGGATTTATTTACAAGGGAAAAGAGAAGGGACAGATTCAGAAATAATGGGGGGGGGGGTGGAGGCCGTGGGAAACAGACAGTTAGGAGTACAGATAAAAGCCACTCAGTCTTAGACTAGGTGGTAAGTCCACATTCCACCTAGATCCTGGCACAAATTTCCCCCCAAAGAGATGAGATGTAAGCAGCCCATTTTGCCCCTAGTGACAGAAAACTGTCGGCTCTCCCCTATCACCAACCCACTCCCCAATTGAATTCTAAAAACTATTTTAGTTGGGAGGGAGGGATAGAGTGGCTGAGGAAAGATGGGCATGAAGGAGGGAAAAGCTCATCTGGAGGGGGTAGGTTGGCAGCATGCTATTTTAATTAATTCTTGCTAAACAGCTCCCTGGACTCCTGGGGGAAAGCCCTAGGCACCCCTCTCTTGTATAGTTCAGTCCCCAGCTTGATCCAGGTATCTCCTCCTTAGCCTGGGAGCCTCAAGTTCCACCCCCCTCCTTGGAACTGGAATAACAACAACAACAGCTAGCACTTTACAGTGTTATAAGGTTTGCAAAGTGAAGTGAAGGATCTCATTTGATCCTCATAATAACTGTGGAAGTTAGGTGCTATTATTATTCAATTTTACAGATGGGAAAATTGAAGCAAATAGAAGTTAAGTGGCTTGCCAGGCTAGCAAATTGTTTTAAGGGTGGGATTGGGACTACAGGATCAGATCATAGATTATATAGATCAGTGATTCCCAAAGTGGGTGCCACCGCCCCCTGGTGGGTGCTGCAGTGATCCAGGAGAGTGGTGATGGCCACAGGTGCATTTATCTTTCCTATTAATTGCTATTAAAATTTAAAAAAATTTAATTTCCAGGGGGCTAAGTAATATTTTTTCTGGAAAGGGGGCAGTAGGCCAAAAAAGTTTGGGAACCACTGGGTATAGATTCTAGCTAGAGGGGACCATCAAATCCAACAGTCACATTTTACAGAGGTGGAAACTGAGGCCCAGAGGGGAAATGAACTATGTAGGGTCCTGCAAGTCCCAGAATTTAGATTCCAAATCTAATTTTTTTTCTGTTATCCTAGAGTCACAGACTGAGAACTAGAAGGGCCTTCAGAGGCCACCCTTCCCTGCCCCCATCAAAGGAAAACAGGGAAATGGATCATAGCCCCAGAACAGGAAGGAACCTCAAGGTCCTTTTAGCCCAACCCCACCCCCCTTCATTTTTACAGAAGAGAAAACCAAAGCCCAGGTTGAGGAAGTGATTTTCAAAGGCCACACAGTTACTAAGTGCCAGAAACAGGATTTGAACTCAGGCCTTTCAATTCTAAACAATGTTCTTAATACTGTACCATTTAATGGGCACAAATGCCTTTTCATCACCTCAAAACACCAATTCATCCATCCATAAGCATTTATCGAAAACCTAAAATGTGGCATAAAGATGATTAAAGAGTCAGTCAAGAGGACCTAGATTCAAATCCTGCTTTTCCCAGTGACCAGCTAGGTGACCTCTTAGGGATCTGCTGTTGTTCAGGCATTTCAGTCATGCCAGATTCTTCCTGATCCTACTTGGGGTTTTCTTTGGCAAAGATCCTAGAGTGGTTTGTCATTTTCTTTTCCAGCTCATCTTACAGATGAGGAAACTGAGGCAAATAGGGCTAAGTGGCTTGCCCAGGGTCACACAGCAACAATTTAAAAGTGAAAATTGAGTCACTTGGCATGGGTATAGTAGGGAATACAGTGGATTTTGTGTTGGAGCCCAGAATCATGACATAAACTGTGATTCTCATTCAGAGTAAAAAGTAAAATAAAAGTAATTTAATTAGAAAAAAATAAAAGTGAAAATTGAAGGGCAGGTGCCAGTCTTCATTGATAAAGAGAACTTCCTCCCTGGGAGTTCCCTAAACCAAAGTCCCCCAGTTTAGTCCAAAAAAAAAAATGTAATTCTAGGAATAAAAAGAAAACCCCAGAACAGTCCTTGCCCTCAAGGAGATTGTTGTCTAGCAGAGAAGCCACCATATCCAGAACCCAAACAAGGCAGCGTCAAGCCCAAAGGGCATGGCCGGGCACCCCCTTTCTGGACAGGCACTGACAGCTCAGGTTTTCTGGCTAAGGGGCCTTGGGGTCAGAGAGAAAGCAGAGGGAGGCTAGGGGGAGTGTGTCTGGTCTCCCCAGCTTTGGGGAGCTCCTGTGGGGTCCCAGATGCTGGGAGGAGCCAAAATAGGGGGGCGGGGGGAGACACACAAAAATCCCACAGCCCCGGAGCCTCCGGGCTGGAGGAAATGTGTTTGAATGTGTATTGTGTTGAGAGGCAAAAACACAGCTCCCTGGCCTGGGTCCAGGCCTCTGGCTTGGAACTCTCTGCCTTTGTTTGGTATTTTGGCCTTTTTTTTCCTCTCTCTTTGGGCTAATTGTTCTCATTAAGTCTTTTTGTTCTGTTTTATTTCCTCGGCTGACAATGCTGCCCGCCTGGTGGCCACTTCGGGCCACTTCCTGTGTTTGGACCCGAAGCAGAGAAGGCCTGGTCACTAGGCCTCCCTTCCTGTGCCGAGACAATCCCATTGCCCGGGTAACAACACAGTCCTGGGTCCGGCCGAGGCCGAGCTGGGGGAGGAGGGGCTCGCATCACCAGGAAGGGGGCCCCCCAGCTCTGGGATGGCCTTGACCGGGCACTGGGAAAGCAAGGGCCCGAGCCTGGGGAGCTGGGGGCTGGAGATGGCGTAAGGGGAAGGGGGGACCAGGGGTTAGCCAGAGGGGTCAGGCCTAGAGTGGAAAAGCTGCTACATAGCTGAGAGGTGACTCACCGGCCTGTGGAGAGGGGAAAAAAATTCCAATCACATTCTTTTGGAGAGGTAAACAAGGTCATTGAGTGATCCCAAGATCCTGTTTACCTGACCTTTGGACCCCTGGGACCCCGAGAGGCTGAGCTCCGGGGGACACAGACTGCGGGGATCCAGGCCCCACTGGAGCCAGGACCGGAGAGGCCAAGAACTTCCTGAAGACAGAGGCTGGGTCTCCCTACTCAGATCAGAGGCTTTTTAAAGGCAGGTGCCGGGCTTCTGTCTGGGAAGAAGAGCCGGGGAAACTAAGGCTCTTCCCCCCCCTCCAGGCACTAAAATTTAGAGGGTACAGATTATATTTCACAAGCTATAAACAACCTGACTTGAGCCTTGGAAAGGATAATTCTTGAGGGACTGCTAGGTAGCTCAATGGATTGAGAGCCAGTCCTAGAGATAAGAAGTCCTGGGTTTAAATCTGGCCTCCCATACTTCCTAGCTATGTGACCTTGGGCAAGTCACTTAAGCCCCACTGCCACCAAGCCCTTACCATTCTTCTGCCTTTAAACCAATGTGCATTATTGATGCTAAGATGGATGGAAGGAAGGAAGGAGGGAAGGAAGGAAAGAAGGAAGGAAGGAGAGAGAAAGAAAGAGAAAGAAAAAGAGAAATAGAGAGAAAAGGAGGAAGAGAGAGGGAGAGCGAATAATTAAAATAAGAAGAAGCTACCAGGTGGTGCACTAGAGTTAATAGGTCCTCTCCATCTTCCCAATGTCCCTGCCTCCTCAATAGCCACTTCACGGCAGCATCCCGAGCATCTTGAAGAGGGCGCGCTTTGTGTCTGAAATCCTGGCGCAGTTACTCCTAGTGATGCCTCTGACTCTGGAAGTCCCTTGAAGACAGGGACCACATCTCTGCATTCAGCTCAGTTCCATCAGTGCTAAATGTAGGATTTCCTGTCCTGGGAGCCATGAAGGCAGACCTCCCTGACTCAAGGAGCTCCCAGCCCAGGAGGGAGGTAAAGATCAGACCCAAACCCAACAAATCCCCGAACTGAAAAACTGCCTGGGCCTGTGCTAAGGGGACCTGCCTGGCACTCTTCGCCCTGTGGAACCTTGGCCTCTCCTCTCTGCTGAGTAGGGGCCCAGAGCCACATCTAACCCCCAAACTGAGGGGCAAATTGGTAAATCCTTGGTCCTATCCCCATGAGCCCCCCCAAAGGCCTAGATTCTGAAAGGGACCCATAAATGAACCCTGAGGACTGGTAGGAATCCTCCCTGCCACTGCCTTCCCAAACCATGATGAAGGGGTCGTCCTTCCTGACCCCTCAGGGGCCAGAAATACCCTCAGTCCCCTTCCCTCCATTTAGCATTCAGGGGCAAGTCTAGGGATGAGCATAACTAGTCAGAGGAGCAACAACTAGACTCTGCCCCGCTCTGGCACCATTTCCCCTACTCCTAAACCAAGCACCTGATGATCTCACTCCCATCCTCCCCCTGAGCTAGACTCTTCTGGTCTTCTGAGGCAATAATGACCTCAGCCTAATAACTCACCTGTGTTCCAGGAAAAGGCCTGGAGGAGATCCCCCTGCCTCCCACCCCTCTTGGGAAAGCCATCCACGTTCCCCGAGGCCTTCTGGAGACCATGTCCTTTATTTTTGCTGAAGAGCAACTCTTGAGTGAGGAATGAATCTCTGAAGAAGGTAGGGTGTCTCCCCTTTCTCCAGGCAGGTGGCTGCCCCCTCTGCCAGTCAGTAAGAAAGAAGTAGGCCACCTCTGGCCCATCCTTGATCCCGAAGGGACATTACATTTCCATTCCCTTCTTCACGCACCCCGGTGAGAACCAATCACAGGTTAGATGTTGGAGGACCTTGATTCAAGGAAGAAAATAGTCAGAGCTATTACACAGTGGACTAGATTACCTTCTAAGGAGGAAAGCTCCCCATCAGTGAAGGTATTCAAGCAGGATCTGGATGACTAATTTGTCTGGAAAAAACCACAGGCAGGAGGATAGCCTATAATAAATATCCTCTCCAGATCTGATAATATTCTAACTTTTGAGATGTTTACATTTTGTGATTGTGGGGGCAGCTAGGTGGCTGGTTCAGTGGATAATTAAGCCTGGAGACCAGATCTCAAGTTTAAATCTGACACTTCCTAGCTGTGTGACCCTGGACAAGTCACTTAACCCTCATTGCCTAGCCCTTATGATCTTCTGCCTCAAAACCAACCAATACACACTGTTGATTCTAGGGTGCTATATTAAACAAATGATAATTCTGTAAGATGTGGAGCTCCCATGAATCTAAGATTTTACAATGCTGAAATTCTTGAAAATGAGAATGAGAATGTTCTGGAAGGCTGGCACTCTCTGAAAGGTTTGTTTCTCCCTAGGATACGAGCCAGACCAGCTCCGCGGTCCTTTCTGCTCACCGGGTCAGTGAAATTGAGGTGCCCCTGTATTGGGGGGCAGTTATCAGCTCCCCCAACACAGATGCAGACCATCCAGAGAGAATCTTCCAGACACTCTGGAAGGGTTCAAGGCTGTGCCCCATCCCCCATCACTGCTACTAAGTTTTCCCATAACTAGACTGGACTTTGGTCACTTTGCATTGGGAATATCCTGTCTTCTCTTGGGCTGGGAGGAGCATGGAGGGGAAGGGGGGGGGAGTGGAGGGAGGAAGAGGGGAGGGGAGGACACAACAGAGACACATTCCTGGGATTCTTGGCAGCATGCCCATCCAGCTGCCTTGGCGCTGCCAGGGGCACCTGGCCTGGCGCCCTCCCCCACTCCCCACCTCTTCTCCTTGGTTTAGGGGGTACCCTTGCTTTTCTCTCTAGTTCTCTTGACCCCAAACCTTAAATAGGGGCGCACTGAGTTTAGCTGGAGGAGGCGGGTTTCTGATTTCAGTTCAACACTGAGGGGGTTGCTGCCCCCCTACATTCCATAGTCCTCAGGGGAAGCCTCCCTGGCACCCTTGGAGGAAGGCTCTGTCAGGATCACTCCCATTTCTCCAGCTCTTGAAAACCTACTAAGTGCTTCCCTCAGGACGGTTCCAGGGGAGGGGGCAGGTGGCGGGATGCCAGCGAGCCCCAGTTTCCACATTAGAAGGCTGCAGACCAAAGTAAGGAAGCGACCTCTCCAAAGCCAGAATTAGTCACTGTGGAGGGCAGGACTCCTTCTGAGGATTCTCCCATGACTCCAAGGGCCTGGATTGATGGGGAAGTCACCGTCACTGGAGAGGGGCAGGACCTGGAGGACCCCCAGCTAGCTTCCCAGGGTCCCCGCCCTCCCGAAGCCTCTAGTTATCAGAAGATAAGACATGCAATACCAATCCTAGCAGACGCTGGGACGGACACTAGGTCATCAGCTAGCATTTATTTAGTAAGCGCCCGCCTGCCCCCGGTGTGCCAGCCATTGAGGGTACAACTCCCTGCCCTTCAGGACAGTACAAAGGAGCTATAGCCAGGATAAAGGAGAGAGAATCCACAAAGGGGGCACCAGGCAGAAGAAGGGTTGGCAAAGCCTGCCCGGACTTGAAGGAAGCCAGGGGCTCGGAGGGCAGTGATGAGGAAGGAGAGGGGTCCAGGTACATCCTGGGGACCACCACGGAGAATGCCTGGAGCTGAGAGATGGAGGGTCTTCTTCAGGGGTCAGAGAGGATGTGCTAGGGATAGCTAGGTGGCTCACTGGAATTGGGAAGTCCTGGGTTCAAATCTGACCTAGCTGTGTGACCCTGGGCCAGTCACTTAACCCCAAGTGCCTAGCTCTTACTGTTCTTCTGCCTTGGAACTTAGTATCCATTCTAAAATGGGAGGTAAAGGTTTAAGGGAAAAAAAGACTGGAGAGGTAGGATGGGACTAGCTTTTGAAGGGCTTTGAATGCCAAGTAGAGGGTTTTATACTTGATGCTGGGGATAATGGGGAGCCAGTGGAGTTTACTTGAGTGTGTGTAGGTCATAATTGGATCTGTGTGCTTTAAGGAAATTGCCTTGATGGCTGAGGGAGGCAGGAAGACCCACCAAGAGGCATGGACAATTATCCAGGCATGAGGAGATGAAGGCTGGCACCGAGCGGGAGGCTGAATGTGGAAGAGAGGGAATAGACTAAAGAGCTGTGGGGGAAGCAGAGACAACAAGGGTTAGCAAACGACTGGACAGAAGGGAGGAGAGGGCAGAGTTGTGGACGATGGTGAGGTACCAAAGCTTGGTGACTGGATGGAGGGGGCTGCCCCGTGCCTGAGGGATGGCAAAGAACCTGGAGCACAAAGGAGAGGGGCGCCATGCTCTCTGGCCACAGACATCTCTAGCCAGGCTTCTGCTTGCATTCCACCTGGAAATCGGGTTCCCCTTGCCATGGCCACCCCCGGAGAGGGGGGGAATCGGTGGGACGACAGCTTTGAAAACCCTGAACTTCTCTGGAAAGTATCCATCTCATCGTGATCTTCGTCTGATGATTCTTATTCTGCCCTCTTAGATACTCTTTGTGTTTTACTTCGTATTTTTAAAAATTCGTATTTTCTGCTTAAAATCGATACCAAGTATTAGTTCTAAAGCAGAAGCAGGATAAGGGCTGGGCATTTGGGGTTAAGGGACTTGCCCAGAGTCATACAGCTAGGAAGTGTCTGAGGCCAGATTGGAAGCCCAAACCTGGCTCTCTACCTTTTTCTTTAAAAAACAAAACAAAAAAAAAAAACCCGACTTTTATCTTTCCATCTTAGAATAATATTATTATTGGTTCCAAGGCCAAGAAGCTGTCAGGGCTAGGCAGTGGGGTTTAAGTGACTTGCCCAGGGTCACACAGCTAGAAGTGTCTGAGGTCAGATTTGAATCCAGAACCTCCCATTTCCAGGCCTGACTCTCTTCCCCTGGGCCATCTAACTGCCCCTTGACCCACACATTTAAACAGGAGCCTTCCTGTTATAGAAATAGAAACAAACAATAGACATTTCAGGCACAGAGTGGAGAGAAGGCCTCTAGAACACCCCAAATGGAACCATATCAGGGGTTCTAGGCCCCCTTGGTGTCAAGATTCTAGAGTTCAGCCTCAGGAAGAAATAAAACTGCTTTCCCCAGGGAGGAGCAGGACTGTCTGAGCTCCCACCCCAGCTCTCCTCCCTGGAGGAAGAGGCTTTGCAGGATAGCCTCAGAGTGGAAGGGACTCCAAAAGGGACTTAGAGGCAGTGTTGCCTAGTGAATAAAGGGCAGGACCCGGGGCCAGAAGACCGAGATCCCAGGCCAGCCTCAGACTATAGCAAATCTTGGGGTTTCCTCAGCCGTAAAACAAGGTTAGACTCCCTCTAACCTTTCAGGTCCCTCCATCTGGGGTCCCCGTCTGTCTGGTCCAGCGCTGCCCACGTGGGAATCCCCCCCCCCAGAAGTAGTCATCTGATTCTTGCCTCTGGGGACGGGAGACTCACTGCTTTGTTTTTGAGAATAATTTAATGTGAAATGGTACAAATAAAATGAGTACAATTTGTCCAAGTCAACATTTGTCATAACACAGATGGCAAAGGACAAATAAGAGTGCGGCCCACTACCTTGATGAAGTAAGCCCGTATCCTTGATTGTTAGACACTGTCTCCTCGCTTCCTGGAAATCTGTCTCTCTGGCCCTTCCACTCATTGTTCTTAGATCTGCCCTGTGGGACGACTCTGTTCACAGAGGAGTCACCTACTACTTCCTGCTAAGTGCCGGGAGAGCCTCAGAGGAAAAGCCCCAGGGGAATCCTTGGCATTTGGGCTCCCGCCTGGCCGGGCTGGGGCGCAGGGAGTCTGTTCACTTCCAGGAAGGGCAACCTGGTACCAGCTAGCTTGATTCTCTTTGTCCTGGAGTTTCCATACTTAAGGATAAGAGGGCCAGAGCCTGTCAGAGACCTTGAGTCCTAACTCTGGCTCTGTTCTTTACTGGCTGTGTGACCCTGGGCAAGTCACTTTAACCCCATTTGCCTCGGTTTCTTTATCTGTAAAATGAGCCGGAGAAGGAAATGGTAAACCATTCCAGTGTCTTTGCCAAGAAAATCCCAAATGGGGTCTCCAAGAAATGGATACGACTGAACTGACCTTGGGTAAATCGCTTTCCTTCTGAGCCTTGGTTTTCTGATCCTCAAAGGACTTTTTCCACTCTAAGTCCTGTGATCCTGTCCAGGAAGAGGACTGGGAATGGCCACCTGGAGTTTGATGGAGATCTGGGCAGTGACGGGCTGGGTCTGAGGGCCACACCAGCCTTCTGAGAAGGGTCTGGGAGCGTTTCCCTACAGAAGCTGACTCCCTCTCTGCCCATGCTATCAAGCCAAGCTCTCAGCTTCTGGAACTAGTGGCTACCTCCTACCAAGCCTGTGGGTAAGAGTTTAGGGAAACTCATCAAAACACACACCCAGGCAAGGGCTAGCAAGAGAAAGCAATACCTTCTACCAGGCTGGGAGCTAAGGAAGGAGATAAGAGATGGAAGGAGAGAGGGAGAGGGAGAGAGAGAGAGAGAGAGAGAGAGAGAGAGA
>NW_025372187.1:0-5069 GCF_016433145.1 Gracilinanus agilis | reverse complement strand
ATATATATATATTTCTGATAAAGTAAATGTGGGGAATGTGGTTAGACTGGACAAACTGGTTCCAGCCAGGGAATCACACAAACTGGGGACACTCCCACACCTCATAATGGACAGGACAACAGGATAACACAGAATAAACGACACAGGGATGTGAGGAATGGGGAATGATGGTTTGTCAGTTAAACTGACACCTATCAGCCAGGAATACAGGTGTTGTTGATGAAACTCTAATAGTGGGATCTTGATGGCTCGAAGAGACACAGAAAGTATAAATAAACTGCTTTATTGTTGGTAAATTTGGGAAACTTGGCAAAGGGGTTACTATCAGTAGGAATAGCCCAACTGCCTAGAAAGTAAAAGGTCACTTGGCTTTACTCTACTAAGTTCCAACTCTATCTAAATTGGAGAGGGCAGAAGTATGAGGTTTCTCACTGCACTGCTACAAGATGCTCCTAGATGATACAGGAACCAGGTTCCTTGTACAGCAAGTTAAATCTAAAAGCACTAGGGAGTAAAGGGTTTTCTATCTGCTGTGTACCTAGGCTGAGTTAGTTGCTTGATGGGCTCTTCTCTCAAATATTCAGTGAATCTCAAGCTTCTCAGCTCCTTAGATCTCAGGCAAGCTGGACAACACATTTAAAACCTCCTTCCCTCAGCTTGGCCAAGAAATTCTCCTTTCATTCATACCTCTGGCTTCACACCATTATGAAATGTTTATGTATCCATTTCAAGGTTTGCTTCAAGGTTGTGATAATTAGATTAAGTCTATACTGCCCATCTTTATATTTAATCACCAAAGGTGAGAACATCTCTAATTCTGGTAGGTCCATAATCCAGGTGTGCTAGAATGAGTGATGAATCAGAATCAACTGTCCCCTAACCAGTACTATGAGAATTGTCTATTATGATTGGACATGCAAATTAGGAGGGAGGCACAGGAAGTGACTTTAAAAAGAGGTAGTTGAGTGAGTGAGAGTTCTTTGATTGAAAAGGGCATCTGATGACTGGCTTCTGGTTTTGTGAAGGGGACCTGAGGGACCTTTGCTGGTTCGTGATCCACTGTTCCACATGGTGAGTTTAAAGACTGAATCTTCCTGAACTTCTATTAAGAAACTTCTTTTTATAGACTCTGTGAATGAAGTTTGCTCCATTCACCTCCTTGCCTCAGGCCCTTTAGCCCTTGGCTCAGGGTTAAGATCTACCTGGATTAATTAGTGGGATAAATTCTTATTTCCTTACTTCCTCTCTCTTTTCTCAGTTGTAAATAAACTTCCATAAAAGTCAATTTTGATTTCAGATTATTCTTAATTGAGGATTTATAATAGTTCTATCCTTTGGCGACCATCTTTTAATATGTTAAACCCATAAAACCCCTTTTTCACCCTTACAAGGTGTTATCTTTTCTGTCTTATCTTAAGTCTACACCTGTAATCTATACTTTCCCTATAACAGTACTGACATTAATTCATTGTCTAAAGTACTTTCTGGGAAAATGTAGTTCCCCTTGCTTATCTCTTTTAATTAATTTATCTTTACTTTTACTTTACTTGCATTCTTGATAGCTATCCTTGTTTTGTTTTTTTTTATCCTCTGATGAAGCATAATAGAGTCTACTCCAGACCCCTATTTTTTCTCTGTGTATGTTTCTGTTTCAAATATGTTTTTCAGAAATAACATATTGCTGGATTTTAGTTTTTAATTAATTTTGTTATCTGCTACCATTTTATTAAGGACTTCAACCAGTGAATAATGTTAATTTTCCCACATCTTAGTTGCCTTCTTTTAACCTTTCCTCTGTTTAACCATTCTCTCCTAAAAAAGCCTGTTTCCCCTATTACCACTACATCCCTTAATATGCCTTCTTTTCTATTCATCTTATTCCCGTTCTCTCATCCCATTCTACACCTGCTTTCCTATAGGGTAAGATAGCATTCTATATCCAACAGAGCATACATATTATTCCATCTTTGAGCCAAGTATGATGAGAGTAAAGTTCAAGCATTGCCTCTACCCTCCTCACTACCCTATGCCTTCTCCTCTATTAAGAAAGTTCTTCATTTTTTTACTTCTTTTAGGTGAAGTGATTTCCCTCATTCTTCCTCTTCCGTACCCTTCTCCAAATGCATTCCTTTTTCTTTCCTCTTAATTTCATATTTTTGAAATCTTCCCATCATGGTCACCTCACACCTATGCCTTCCTGCTTTGAGTACTGTTAATTACCTAATAAACACAAAAGTTTTAGAAGTTCCTATGACATCTTCTTTTCTATATATGTAAACATTTAAACTTTTCATTTCCTTCATGGTTTCTCTTTTCTGTTTGTCATTTTATGCTTCTCTGGAGTCTTATATTTGAAAGTTACATTTTCGATTCAACTCTAATTTTAATTTAGTTTGTATAGTTAGAGAATTTTGTACATTGACTTCATCTCCCAGAATTCTTTCTTTATTCCAAAATTCTTTTCCCCTTTTTGTTTACATGCATCTTTATGTTACTGTTTATAAGTTCTGTCACTCTTCCCCCCTCTCTCTTCTCTTTAGATGACACCTGGGTTAACTAGCTTTTTTTTCTTTAGTTATTATTAATAAACTTTATAAAATATAATGCTTAGTTTTGTATATTAATTTTTAATCTGTATATTATGGCAACCACAAAGGGATGGAATTCTAAAAATATTTTAAGTCTTTGAGAAAAGAATGGACCCTAGGTAAATTTTTCAAGTCAGGTTTCTCCATGTGCCCTGCCCTCTCCCAGCCCTGCTGCTACTATCACTGTTGCTGCTGTTGCTGCTGTTCCTGAGCTCTCCCAGCCCAGCTGCTTCCCAGTTTTGACCAGACACATCCTGAGTGGTTCCTGTCCAGCCTGCAACCTCTATTTGCCTGAGTCCAAGAAACTGGTGAAGTAAAAATCCCGCTTTACCTTACTTGTTGCAGCTTTCTAGCCCATTTTTAAGCTGACCAGGGACTGAGTTATTATGTCACCACTGTTTTTACCCCTGAGTGGGGGGAAGGGAGGAAACTTTTTTCCAAACATTCCTTTTGATCTTGTGAGTCTTTTACTCCTAGGCAGTGCATACTAGGGAATTATGACCTACTGACAGGAAGTAGAGATTGCAAGCATGACCCATTTTCCTATCTCTCTAAAACAGCTTCCATTTCTACAGAGCCTTATAAGCTCATACAGCTTATAGCTTTAGGATGTCTTTTCTTACTTCTGATCCTGGGGTGGGGGGGTTTGTGCTGATTGGATACCTTGTTGTTGAGAGCTTGACTAATCTTAACATACACATGGGAGATTCATCTTCCTACACCCCCTCACTGTTTTGGTCTGTCCAGTCTCTGCACTTCATCCAATATAGGATTTGTCCACATTCTTAAGAGTGATTATGTGAGGAACTTCAGAGCTGTGATAAAAGAAATGCAAATGGATGATAAATACTAGGGCAGGGGAAGGAACCTTAAAATAGATCTTGAAATTTATTGGTTAACCTTCTGAGTTTTACTTCTGTTGTGAGGAACATTAGATTAGGTATTGATTATGTATTGATTAGGAAGTACCTAGCAGGAAGGAGCTGGAGCTGGGAATTCCAGGTTGGAATGAAGGAGGAGAAGTCTGTCAGTGCCTTGTGTGTGGAATCCATTAGTGGTGGGCAAAAACTGTTGCCAGCCTGGGAGACCTCAAAGCAAAGGGCACCCTGCTTCCTGTTTTCCCCTGGGATCTTGTGTGGTGTGGCATCTATCATAAGGACAAATTCTACAGAGCCAAGAGAGGAGGAGAAGTTTGCAACCTGGAGGACAGTGCTTCAAGCAAAACCCTCTCTACTTGGTTCCTGAGACAACTTTAGCTCCTGGCATCCAGAGATCATCAATGGATTGCAGTGCGAAGCCCAAAGCCACAAAGCCCTAGCTGTACTCAAGCCTGGCAGGTTCCAGGTTTGAGGAAGAAACCCAGAGACTTCATTTATAGCTCCTTGGGCCCTGTTAGTTTAGATCACTAAGATAGCGTAGAATAAGTCCTTCCTTTTCCCTGTGGGTTTTGTTATTAGGTGTTAAGGGTTTAGAGTGGTCATTCCTATCCCTCCTTTTAGTTGTTTCTAATTAAAACTCATCATCCTGTTGCCTTGTCTGTTGAATTCAAGGCCTCTGGCCACTGACAGTTGACTGTTATTTGTCAGTTAGGAGTAGCTTAGCTGTACAAGTCTTCAATGTCCAAGTCTAATCTCTCTTAAATCCCAGAGTGTGTTCCCACAAATACCTTAGTTAATTTATAATATCCCTGGTTACCCCATTACCTCACTTATATTTTCCTACACTTCCCATCCAAATAGTGAAGAAGTTTATTGGAATTTGAAAAAAGGATTTTTATTTCACTGCCTATACCATCATTGTTTATTCTATTTTTCTGATTGCTTTAAGATTTAATTTTGTTCTTAAGTTCATATTTTAATCTAATCAATATATTTCTGTTACACTGAATCATTTTAAGCTACTGTACATGAATTTTTATTCATACCTTTCCTCTATGACTGTACTGAAGAACATATGATTATAAAAGCCCATAAGTCCTTATTTATGCTGATTCTGTGACATGATCCAATGATGTCACATGTTGCTTAATAGTATTTTGTGCCTTTTTGCCTTTATTAATTGTCACATATATGATGGAGAGATTCCATCAAAACTGGTTAAAATTGTATACAACCTTTGGAGAATTTAATGACTTAAGAATGTAAATTGTAATTTTAAGGGATCTTCAGAAATGATTTTATATATCTTGTAACTTCTGGAATTATATCTATATCTATATCTATATATTTATACATCTATATGTATACATACATACATATATATATATATATTTATATAATGTTGAATTAATGGTAGAGAACAAAATNCATCTTAAGATTCAGATGGGAGATTCATCTTTCTATACCCCCTCACTATTTTGGTCTGCCCAGTCTCTGGACCTCATCCCATCTAGGATTTGTCCACATTCTTTTTTTTTTTTTTTTTTTTTTTTTTTTTTATTAATTATTCCCAAGAATCTAAGGATGAAGTAAGGGGTGCAGC
>NW_025372186.1:1319-6389 GCF_016433145.1 Gracilinanus agilis | reverse complement strand
TTTTTTTTAAACCCTTAACTTCTGTGTATTGGCTCCTAGGTGGAAGAGTGGTAAGGGTGGGCAATGACGGTCAAGTGACTTGCCCAGGGTGGTCACACAGCTGGGAAGTGTCTGAGGCCGGATTTGAACCTAGGACCTCCCGTCTCTAGGCCTGACTCTCAATCCACTGAGCTACCCAGATGCCCCTTCCTTCCTTCTTTCCTTTCTTCCTTCCTTTCTCCCTTCCTTCCTCCTATCCTCCCTCCCTCCTTCCCTTCCTTTTTTCCTTCCTTCCTTTCTTGACAAGAAGGAGAATAAAATTCATTAATGATTAAAGTTTACGTATGTACACACATATGCATACACATATGCACAGATGGGTGCATATGTTTATAACAGAAATATATAGCTCATTTCAATTATGGATTGTATCATTATTTGCACTTGCATACCCAGAGCACAATGTCTGGCACCTTATAGATGTTTAATAAATGTATTAATTGAGTATTTATGAGCACTTACTATGGTATGTACTAAACAAAATGCTAGGAACTGGGAATAAAAAACTCAAAAACAAAATAATTCATGTTATCAAAAAACTTACATACAACTGGATGGGGAATTAACATGTATCCAGATGAGCGTATGTTAAAAAATATATGAAAATGAAGAAAAACAGTTTTCGTAGGGAAAAGAGAACTAATAGCTAAGCAAAAATAAGAGAAGTCATGCCTAGAGACAGGAGGTCATGGATTCAAATTTGACCTCAGATCTAGCTGTGTGACCCTAGGCAAGTCATTTTACCAGCATTGCCTAGCCTTTACCACTCTTCTGCCTTAGACCAATTCATAGTATTGATTGTGAGAGAAGGTAAGCTTTAAGAAAAAAGAAAGAAGGGAAATCCTTTTTTAAAGAGATAACATTTGAGCTGAGCCTCAGAGAGAGCTAGAGATTCTAAGAGGTGGAATCTGGTATACTGAAAGCATAAATAGACCAGTTTGCTTGCAAAGTGTGTGTGTGTGTGTGTGTGTGTGTGTGTGTGTGTGTGTGTGTGTGNTGCAAAGTGTGTGTGTGTGTGTGTGTGTGTGTGTGTGTGTGTGTGTGTGTGTGTGTGTTAGGTATAGTGTGAAATCATTCTAGAAAGATAAATTGAAGCCAGATTTTAAAGGGCTTCAAATGCCTAATAGTGGAGTTTTTAGTGGCATCAGGGAGCCAATGAAACTTCTTAAGTAAGGTTTGGCATGCTCAGATCTACATTTTCAGAATACTAATTTGTCAGATGTGTAGAGGACAGATCAGAGAGGGAAATCAATTTGAGAACTATTGTAATTGGCCAGGGGACACGTGATGAAGGCTTAAACTAGGATGATGGCCATGTGAATAGAAAGGTGTCAGAAGCAAAAGAGAGCACGAAGATAGAATTGACACGCTTTAGCAACTTATTAGATAGGGAAAGTGAGTACAATTATAAAGCTGACAAAGATTCCTAGATTGTGAACTTTGGATGCCAGAAATAGGGAAATTAGGAGGAATTGGCTTTAAGGAGGACAGTAATGGGTTCTGTTTTAAAACATACTGAGTTTGAGAACCCTATGAGACATCTAAGTAATTTATGGAATCTAGGTGATGCAAGAGAGGAGCTCAAGAGAGAGCTGAGGGCAGGATAGAAGACACCTCCATAAATGACTATAGGTTCACGGTGGAAAATATTGTTTATTAATAAGAAAGGAAAGAGGTCAAGTTCTTGTTGTTTGTTCAGAAAACTCAAACATTTATTTCATGAACATTTCCTTCAAGAAGAGTGACATTGAATGTGAAGAGGATCAAACATCATCACCAAAAATGAAATTGACTATTTATCGACAGGAAATAACTGGTTACTTATGTGGGAGTAATTTCAGAATCAGCTGTTTGTGAGTAATCGGATCCCTGCCTAGCTATAACAAAGGTCAAAATCAACTAGAAATTAGAAGGAAAGAGAAAGATGAGAAGATAATGTGTATAGGTCCCACTCCCACTTCACCTACTTAAACATGTTGACTATGAAAAGTGGAAAATAATAAAAGTAGAGACATTGTTTCTGATTATCACCATTTCTTAGAAAAGATTAACCAATGAAAGAAAAGTTGAAATAATGAGGAAATAAAAGAATATTGAAACTCCTCTAAAAGAACAAAACAAAAACAAACTCAAAGCAAAAACCAAAACTCTTGTTCTTTTTTTCAAGCAGAGAGACATGGCAGCCAAGGACACCATTGGATTAGAGTAAAAAGTCTTTAGCATTAGGCAGAAGGATTATGGATAATTAGAAGATATCTTGGTGGAAAAAAGTCAAAGGACCCAGAGAGGCAAAAATATGTGTATGAGCTTCATCAAGGGAAATATTTATGGCTAAAATTGGAAGAAAGACAGTGAATAGACATGGAATAGTCAAGTGTTTTTGTAGTAATCTATTCTCATTATCAGTGATTATGGATGGAACCATTATATTTCAACTGGAAAGAGCATTGGCTCTTCAGTCAGAAGATCTAGGTTCAAATTTTTATAAAAAGAAGAGGTTAGAAGAAGTAGACATCTTCCTGAGTTCAAATGTGACATCAAACACTGACTACCTATGTGACTCTGGGCTGGTCGTTTAACCTTTTTTGCCTTAGTTTCCTCATCTGTAAAGCTGGAGAAGGAAATGGTAAATCACTTCAGTGACTTCGTTATAAAACCCCCAAATGGAGTCATACAGACTCAGACACTACTGAAATGACTAAATAACAAAGAGTGATGGAAAGATCCATGATAGGTTTAACTAGCCTATTCCCAACAATGATCTTTAAGTAATGCCATTGTGTCATATAGAATTGTAGATTTTGAGCTGGAAGGGATTTTAGGGACTATGAAGTCCAACTGCCTTATTTTAAAGACAAGGAATCTGAGGCATAGAGAGAAGTAAAGTGTCTTGCTAAGAGTCATACTGCTAATTAATGTCTCAGTCAGAATTTGAACCCAAGTCTTCTTCACTCCAAGTTTAATGGATTATTCTCTTTACCATGCTGCTTCTTTGAGATAATCTATGCAAAACACTTAGCAAACATTAAAATAATACATGAATGTCAGACTGGAAAATAAAACAGAAAGATAAGAGATGAACAGCCAGAGTGCTGCACTGGTATCCATGGAATAATAATAATCAGTCAGTCAATAAATAGTTATTTTTTATGTTTTTATGATTTATTTATTATTTTTAAAATTTTTTTAAATTTTGGATATTTCCCCATAGTTACATATTTCATGTTCTTTCCCTCTCCCCCAAACTCCCTCACCCCCTGTAGTCAATGCACAATTCAACTGGGTTTTACATGTATCATTGATTAAGACCCAATTCCATATTATTGATAATTGGACTAGAGTTATTGTTTAGCATCTACATCCCCAATAATATCCCCATCAGCCTATGTGTTCAAGCAATTGTTTTTCTTCTATGTTTCTCCTCCCACAGTTCTTCTGAATGTGGCTAGTTTTCTTTCTCATAAGTCCCCCAGCCTTGCTCTGAGATCCTTGCATTGCTACTAGCAGAGAAGTCCCTTATGTTCGATTGTACCACAGTATATCAGTCTCTGTGTACAGTGTTCTCCTGGTTCTTCTCCTTTCATTCTGCATCAATTCCTGGAGGTCTTCCAGTTCACATGGAATTCCTCCAGTTTATTATTCCTTTGAACACAATAGTATTCCATCACAAACAGATACAACAATTCAAATAAATAAATAAATAGTTATTAAGTACTTAACTATGTACCAGACACTGTGCTAAGTATTAGGGATACAAAGAGTCAAAAGACAGTCCCTGCTCTCAAAAAGATTACAATGTAAAAGAGGAAAAAACCAGCAAAGAAATACCCATGAACAAGCCACATATAGAATAACCAGGAAATAAGAAAGGGAAGGTACTAGAATTCAAGGGTAATGGGACAGGCTTTTTGTAGAAGATGGGATTTTAGTAGGGACTTAAAAGAAGTCAGAGGTGTAAGGAAGTAGAGATAAGAAGGGCGAGCATTCCAGGAATGGGGAAAATTTGAGCCCAGAGAAAATGTCCAGAGCTGAGAGATGGAGTATCTGGGAAAAAGTCTTTTGTTATGTTGGATAGATCCTCCAAAGAGGAATTATGGAAAAATACACATATAAGAAGAAAAGTTAGGTGACACAGCAGATAGGGTGCCTGGCATCTTCAAAAGTTCAAATCTGGCCTCACTGTATGACCCTGGGAAAGTCATTTAACTTTGCCTAAGTTACCTCATCTGTAAAAATGAGTTTAAAATGTCAAACTACTCCATGTATCTTTATCTAGAAAACCCCAAATGGGGTCATGAAAAGTCAGACATGACTGAACAACAGCAACACATATAAAAACAAGAATAAGAAGATGAGGATGAGTTTTGATCTACATGAATGGATCCAACAACATGTCAGAGGAAATGTAAAGCGCTATATATGGGATCCAAAGCCAGCTTCCCACTACTAGATCTAGAGGTAATAGATAAGAGGTGTAGACTGAGGCATTTATCTATATCTCTATATCTACATGCATACATGTGCACACAGATACATTTTTTTTTCAGATACTCCCAGTGGGTTGAGGTGGATAGCTGGGTGGCATAGTACATAGAGGATTGAGCCTGGACTCCTGAAAACCTGAGTTCAAATCTAGCTTCAGGTACTTAATAATTATGTGACCTTGGGTAGATCGCTTAACCATTGTTTGCCTCAGTTTCCTCATCTGTAAAATGAGAATAAAAATAGCATCTACCACCTGGGTTTTGTGTGGATCAAATGAGATAATAATCAGAAAGCATTTTGTACAATGTTAAGTGCTTTACAAACGTTAGGTATTATTATTATTAGTGGATGTTTTGCTTGACTATGCTTTTTTCTTTCAAGGAAGAGATTTATTTTTGGTCAAGAAGTAAATTGAGGGAAGAAAGGGTGACTTGTAATAGTGATGTCAATAAAAGAGAGAGAAGTCATTGATATATATATATATATATATATATATATATATATATATATATATATATATATATATATATATATATATAAATGCAT
>NW_025372186.1:0-1288 GCF_016433145.1 Gracilinanus agilis | reverse complement strand
TATATATATATATATATAAATGCACCAAAGAGGGAGGTTCAGGAAGAGACATGTACTAGCAGGGGAGTGGTGGAACTAGTGTGTTGCATTTATCATATATTTAACAAAAATAAGCTCTAATAGAGATTTGCAATTTCATATGTAATCTTTCTCTGTTCTTCTTTGTACATGGAGTTATTCATGTTTCTTGATATTTGTTAATTTCTAGATAAAAAAATTAAAATCCTGAAAAAAAGAAAAAGACAAAGACTTAGAGGTTTTAGAATGTCTGGAATATTGTGTTTGATCGGTGTCACCTTTTAGAAAAAGCTAGGCAGAAGAGATCAATAAGGAAAGTGAGACCACTAGAGATGCCAGTCATTTCAGTAACTGGCATTCACCTAGTCTATTTTATAGAAGACTTAGATTTAGGAGAGCTGTGGTAGCTGTCTTCATTATTCCATCTTTTTTTTTTAAACCCTCACCTTCTGTCTTAGAATCACTGCAAAGTATTGGTTCCAAGGCAGAAGAATAGTAAGGGCCAGGCAAGTGGGGTTAAGTGACTTTCCCAGGGTCACACAGCTAGGAAGTATCTGAGATAAGATTTTTATCCTGGACCTCTTATCTCTAGGTCTCAGTCACCTAGCAGCTCCATTCACTATTCTGTCTTAAGAGCTGTCATATTGAAGAGAAATTTGCCTTGTTTTACTTAGCTATAGAAGAAGAAGTGGGAGAGAGAAGGGAAAACATTTACTAAAGACCTACTATGTGTTGGATGCTGCACTATGCACTTTACAAATATTATCTTATTTTTAAAAATTAATGTTAAAATGGTTATTACACACTACATATAATTGGAAAAAATTAACATTGTTTGTAATATTTTATTATGGTACCATTATTTTTATTTGTGCCTGTAAGTTGTCAGTAAAAGTAGATGTGGTTAGTTAGTCAGATGTACTTTTGATAACCTTAAATGTGTCTACAATTAGCATATTAGTGTATCTTGAAGTTGAACTCTTCTTCTGAAAATATAACTCTTGTGTAAGAGTATCCTTCCTCATAAGAAGAATCTGGCTAAACCCTTTAGGGCTTCCCACTTAGATCCAACTTATTGCCTCTAACCAGGAGACCCTAGAAATATCTGTTTTTAACCCTTCTCCAAGACCCTTAAAAAATTAATGCTTACTTTTTGTTCTAGTAACAAGTGTAAGACAGAAGGGCAAGGACTAGACAAACGGGCTATATGACTTTGCCCAGGGTCACACAGCTAGAAAGTGGCTGAGGTCAAATTTGAACCCAGGACCTC
>NW_025372185.1:0-8325 GCF_016433145.1 Gracilinanus agilis | reverse complement strand
AAAAATTATAAGTTTTCTTTCTTTCCCCTCTGTATCTTATTTACCTTTTCATGTTTCTCTTGATTTTTGTGGTTGGATATCAAACTTTCCATTTAGCCCTGTTTATTTCTGTGCAAATACTTGGAAATCTTCAATTTTGTTGAATGCCCAAACTTTCCCCTGGAAGTATATAGTCAATTTTGATGGGTAGTTGATCCATGGTTGCAGGCCCAGCTCTCTTGCCTTTCTGAATATCATATTCCAAGCTTTGAGGTCTTTTAGGGTGGAGGCTGCCAGATGCTGTGTGATCCTGATTGGTGCTCCTTGATATTTGAATTGTCTCTTTCTGGCTTCTTGTAAGATTTTTTCTTTTACTTTGAAGCTCTTGAATTTGGCTATTATATTCCTGGGTTTTTCTGGGTTGAGTGTTGAGGGTGATCTATGGATCCTTTCAATGTCTATATTGCCCTCTTTTTGTAGAACTTCAGGGCAATTTTGTGAATAATTTCTTTTAGTATGGAGTCCAAATTTCTATGAATTTCTCCCTTTTCAGGGAGTCTAATGATTCTCAAATTGTCTCTTCTAGACAGGTTTTCTTGGTCTGTCACTCTCTCATTGAGATATTTCATGTTTCCTTCTATTTTTTCAGTCTTTTTACTTTGTTTTATTTGTTCTTGTTGTCTTGAGAGATCATTAACTTCTAATTGTTCAATTCTAGCCGTTAAGGACTGGTTTTCAGCTATAATCTTTTGGTTTTCGGCTATAATCTTTTGGTTTTCCTTTTCAATCTGGTCATTTCTGGTCTTCAGTTGACTTGCCTCACTTTCCAATTGTGAAATTCTGCCTTTTAAACTGTTATTTTCTTGCCTGATTTCCTTTTGAGCTACTTCCCATTTCTCTGACCAAATCTTTTCCAACTTTCTCCTCATCTCAGTTTTGAACATTTCAAGAGCTTGTGACCAGTTTTTTTTATCTTGGAAGGGTTCAGATGTGATTGCTTGTTTTTTCTACTCTTCTGATTGCTCGGTTGTCTGGATTTTCTATGTGTAAAAGTTGTCCAGTGTTAAAGATTTCTTCTTGTTGTTGTTAATCTTTCTCTCTCTTTTGGACTTCCTGATTCTGGGTAGCCATTGTTAGCCCAACAGCTTCTCAGCTTTATCCTCTCGCTCAGGGTCTGTCTGTGGTCTTTTGCCTCCTGAGGTCTGAGGTCTGGTTTTTTCCAAAGTCAAGCCCCCTGATGGACCCTCTCTCTTGATCCTCTGCAGGAGGTTCCTTTACAAGTCTCAGGGTGCTGATTCCACAGTTGTATACCCATCTGCACTTGTTCCCTACTCAGGGTTTCAGAGCCTTGGCTCCAGCCTGTGTCTGCCTCCGCCCGCGTCTCCACCCGTGCCTGTTCTCTGTGTCCGCGCTCAGAGTCCGTGTGCGTTCTTTAGCTTTTTGGGGTCCTAAATCTTGCTGCTCTCAGGAACAGGCCCTGGAGCTGCCAATGATTTGACGGGTGCCCCAAACTTGCTCTATTTCTTTTGACCTGGCTTCGGTGTTGTAGGTGGTGTGTGTGTGTGGGGTTAGGGGGTTGGTTGCTTAGCCCGCGATTTAGTGAGAGCTGTTTCACCTCTTTACAGCATGGAAATGCCCCGATTCCATGTACCTTCCACGCTGCACCCTGTTGTGGGGTCCCTCTGCTCGACTGGGTTTGTTTTTATGTCCCCTTGAGAAGTCCTGTATGTTTTGGTCAGGAGAGGTTAAGAGCTTCTTTTTACTCTGCCTCCATCTTAACCCGGAACCCTAATTCTAATTTTTCAAGACTGAATTTCTTCCATGACCTTTGAACCTCCTTTCCCAATTGTTCTATTCTACTCTTCATGGTACTCTTTTCTTCATTGTATTTTTTATTTTTGCTTCTTTTACCATGAGCTCAATTCTGTTTTTTTTTTTTTAAACTTTTTTCTTCATTGGATTTTTACATCTCTTTTTCCAGTTGACTAATTTTGCTTTTTAAGCTATTATTTTCTTTTTGCTTTACTTTCATTTATTTTCCCCATTTTCCTTTAACTTGTCTTAATTGATTTTTGAATTCTTTTTTGAGTTCTTCTAGATTTTGACACCAATTCTGTTTTTTTTTAAGTTTTGAATGTGGTTGATTGGAAATCTTGCCATAACCTGTTGATTCTAAGCTTTGCTATTTGTCCCTATAGAATTTTTTGAGGGTTTAGTGTTTTTTTCCTTGTTTGCTCATTTTCTTGGACCCATCCCCCCACCCTATTTTTGGATTGGGAATTGTAAAAACTTCTGATTTTGTCTCATCTGCTATCTTGTAGAGTTTGGTACTGTGAGCTGTTTTGTCCTTGGCTAGGTCTTTGGAGTAACAGTGGAGGCTTGAAAGGCTCAGCACTATGCGCTTCTAGACTTCACTGCAGCCTGATGCCAGGGCCTGGGACTTCTAAGGGGTCATTTTGAGATGCTCTTTTGTTGATGTAGCCCAGAGACGCTGGATCCTAAATTTGGCCTATTCCCACTTTCAGAATCTGGCACAGTAGGTGGGAGTTGGTGGTGGTTGTGTTTGGCTAGCTCTCTGTGTGCAGTTTTGATTTTAGTTCCCTTTTATTCTGAGAAAACAAACTCTCTCTCTGCCTAATTTTCAAGGTGTGTTCAGTGCCTCCCTCCATCTTGCTGTTGGATTTTGATTCCTGTTGTTTTGAAGTGCTTTTTAAAGATTTGTTTGGAAGGATTGTCATAATGATTTCACTTTTTGCTGCTACTAAATTGACATCTTGGCTCTGCCCCTTAGATAGAAGAGTGCATAGTATATTATAGGAATAACACTCTATATGCTACCTAAAGTTTTTTGGCATAGATTTCACCAAAGTTTTGGGCAATGATGACACTGTATCATAAAGTCGGTAAAATAGGTGACCTCACAATACTTTAAAAGCCTTCCTTGAATTTCTGGGAATCATACAGAAATTTTTGTATTCATAGACTGTGGGATAATGATGTGTGTTTTCTTTTTCTCTTACCCCAGGTAACTTTGTCTTAAATTTAACTTTTCTGAGTTGTTTGCTTAACATGAATTACTAAGTAATTTTCTCAGATTAAAAAAATTTAGTAACAACTCTTATCTATCACCACACAAATAAAAAAAAAAGAATCAATAAAATGAATTAAACTATTACAGACAAAAAGGAAATAAAGAGAGGAAAAACAAGGAGCTCCAAAATCAGGATATATTTTGTGAACTGGTTAAACTTTGCTGTGGCTCTTGGTTAAACCTTATAAACATGGATATATTTCAGGGTTTCCACAAAATTTTATGGGAAAACTAAGTACATCTTTATATCAATATAATCAGTTTCCACTGTACTTGCATATGTTTTATACATTTAAAGTAATAATAATAATAACAATAATTAGCCACTTCTTTTGTATATCATTCTGGGAAGGTGGCCCTATGGATATGTATAGCCTGATATTTGTAGCAATAAGTGCTATAGTCATACCTACTGAAAAACTTGAAAAGAAAGTTCTGGCCACCATTATCCTTGGCACTTTTGAATGGTTGAACATTAAAAACAAATATGATCTTTTTGATAGGAAGTGGCATTTGAGAATAAGCATTAAAATCTTCTTTTGTCTCTAATTTTGGGAGCATGAGAATTTTCCATCTAACTTTCATCTGAAATCTTCCTTATGTGTTGTGTCTCTCCATTTAGTTCATGAGCCCCTTGAGAGAAATGACTACCCTACTTGTCTATTTTTATATACAGTACTTAGTATAGTGGTCTGTACAAGTTAAGCTCTTAATAAATGTGTTTATCATTTATTTATTTAAAAGATGTTCAAAACCATTGGTCTAGTGCAGTGATAGGCAAACTACAGCTGGGCCATATGTGGCCCTCTGTAATGTACTATCCAGAGTGACATTATTCCGAATCTGACGAATACAATGAGTAGGATACAATACAATGAAACTTTGAAACAGTTGCCTTAGAAACAGACTGACAGATGAGCACTTCCCTTCCTTTGGCCCCCTCATTAAAAAGTTTGCCCATCACTGGTCTAGCATATAACCCTGAAACTTCCTAAAAATAAATTGTTGATATTTTTGGTTAGTTTTATTATTTTGTAAAGTATTCTGGGACTTAAAAATAGACATCTATTTACCTTGTTGTTATAGTGCTGTACCTTAAAATGCAGAGTTGTTTGGTCTCTGCTACTCTACCCGTGGAGTGAAGCATAAACAAGGAATAGAATATACTTCACAAAATATTCATTCAATGCACATTTTGTGAATTTGATTGGAGATTAGTGTGTATATTGTGTGTGTGTGTGTGTGTGTGTGTGTGTGTGTGTGTGTGTGTGTGTGTGTAGTTAATTTCCCCTTTCTGATGATGGAGAGGAGAGCCAGATTCTGGAATTTACTTGAAAAATATCAATGTGGTTCTTCTACCCTTAGATATAACTCTTCTCATTAGAGTCTACAGATAGAAGGAATTGGGCTCCAGGGAGAAGCTACTTCACAGCACTAAATGAATTGCTCAGTGTATGGCATCTGACTTTCACCTGTGCTATTTTATCCCTGGAATTCTCTCTCATTTCTCTCTCATGGTATGAATGCTGCTCATTCTTCAGGGTAAAACTCCAATTCTTTCTGTCCCCTAAAGCCATCTCTGAAGTTTGGGAAAATTGATTTATATATCTTCTGTTGTCTGGTAATAATGTCATTTAATATATCCTGTTTTAGATACTTTTCCTGTTTATGTCCCATTTTCCTCAGTAGGCAATAATCTAAGGGGAAAGATCATGTTCTTATACATCTATGTTGCTTATAGTGAATTAAATGTCTTGGGTACAATACATAATAGGATCTTTTTGTTATTTTTTCTGTTTTTATATTATTTTTCACATATATGTCTCCTTTCCAGCAATTTTCCCATCATAACAAAAACTTAATACAAACACATTTAGCCCAGCAAAACCAAATGACACACATCACCTTTAAAAACATTTACTCTATTTCACACTCAAAGTCTCCTACCTCTGCTAAAAGAAAGGCATAATTTTCTATATCAAATAACATGTTTACTATTATATAATTGATTACATATTGCAAAGAAAGCAAAAAAAATCTCCTATTCTGTTTGTTGATTACCTCAACCCCTTGAAATAAAGTATTTTGTTTGATACAGCAAAATGCAATGTCATATGTTCTCTGAGAAAGAAGACTGCTTTGCACTCAATAAGATTATACATGATTCCTATAAAATGCAGTTACCCTATAGGGATAATTCAAAAACTCATTATTCTCAAATGACTCATATAATAGGGAATTAAGCTCAATGAAGATATTTGTCACTGTCAGAAAGATTTCCTGTTCAAATGGAAGACAAATTTCCTATAAACTATTAAGATTCATAGATTCTCCTCTTTGCACATTATATTGTGCTATTTACATTGAGTTCCAGCACATTATAGTTTCTTCAATGAGATCTATGGTTACTGAAAAGGTGGTTGTCCAAAGGATCCAAAGGAAAAAGTAAAGAGATGAAAATATTTATTAATGAGAGACAATATGAATAGACATTTTGAAAGACAATCCATTGGATTAGCAAATCAATACATATCTCTGGGAACAGAATTGTAGAGATATAATGACTTAGTGTTCATATTAGCCAATTGACAGGCATAAGGCGATACCTCAGCAATGTTTAAATTTTCATTTCTTTAATCATTAACAATTTAGAACATTCTTTCATATGACTATAGATATCTTTGATTTCTTCTTCATGCTCTCAGAAAAAGTAAAAGAAAAACACAAGGATTAGAAATTCCATTGAAAATAACTATAGACAATATAAAATTCTAGGTATAAACAGTTGGAAAGATTATAACTGTTCATTTGCAGTCCATGGCTATATGCTAAAAATTATAATTATTCTATTACATTAAAATCTATTTTCCTCTGAAAGATTATACTAAATTTTCCTGGGTTATAATGATAGCTCCTTTGCTTTCTGGAATATCATCTGCCAAACTCTTCACTTCTTTAATGTGGAAGCTACTAAATCTTGAGTGATCCTGGCAGTGATTTCAAGTTATCTAAATGTTTATAGTTACTTATACTATTTTCTCTTTGACTTGGGAGATCTAGAATTTGGCTATAATATTCCTGGGATTTTAATTTTGGAATCTCTTTCAGGAGTTGATCAGCAGATTTATTTTAATTTCTGTTTTCCCATCCTGTTTCAATATATCAGGGAAGTTTTCCTTGATAATTTTAAAAATATAATATTGAGGCTTTTTTATCACAGCTCTTGGGTAGCCTAATAATTTTTAAATGATCTTGCTTTGATGTATTTTCCAGGTAAATTGTTTTTCTAATGAAATATTCCACATTTTTTCTATTTTTTTTTCTTTTGACATTGTTTTATTGTTTCCTAATGCCTCGTGGAGTCATTTTCTCCCAGTTGGCCAATACTAAATTTAAGAAATTATTTTTTCGATGAACTTTTATGCCTCTTTTATCATTTGGCCAGTTCTGTGTTTTGGTATTTTTAGGTGATATTTTTTTCCTTTCTCCTTTCTCTCTCCTTTCCCCTTTCCCCTTTTGCATTCCTCCCCACCTTTCTCCTCCTACTCTATTTTATTCTTGTCCTCCTCCTTATTCTTCTCCTTCCTCTCCTTCTTCTCCTTCTACCTTTTTGTCAAGTTGTTGGCTTTTTTTTTCATATTTTTTTTACATCATTCTCATCCCCTTGACAAATTTTCCTCCACCTCTGTTATTTGATTTTTAAAATTCTTTTCTTACTTTTTTCCAGGATTTCTTGTTGGATTTATGGATAATTCATGCCTTTTTACTTTTAGAGTTTGCTTATAGCTATTTTGACCCCAATGTCTTCTTCTGAATTTGTGTCTTAATCTTCCCTGTTACAACAGTAGATTTTTAGTTAGGTTCTTTTTGTTGTTATTTTCTGTTTCCCAGCCTATTTCTTGACTTTTAATTATGTGTTACAATTCAGCTCTGTTTCTGGTTAGAAGGGCCACTGTGCCAAGCTTCAGGTTTTTCATGCTGATGTTTTCAGAGCTAGTTTTAGAGATCTGTAAGTCTCTGTTAAAATTTGAAAGCAAGGTGTATGATCCAAGGAGAAGTTTGGTCACTGCTTTATTGACCTATTCTCTGGTATTTACCCAGGAAGGTACCTGCTCCTCTGCAACTGCAAGTTGTAGTGCTCCTCTTCTATCTGGAGAGGTGACCAGGTCATCTGTTCTTTTATATCCACAAAGAGCTAATGTTCCTTTTTGCCTTGGAATTGTGACCAGAATTGTATCTGGGCAATGTAGCAATGCCCTACACTCTATACTAGCAAAAAGTTCCTTGTAATCTCTCTGTCCAGTTGACCAATTCCATATTTTCTCTGGCATGAAAGCTCCTGAAGCTGCTGCTATTATTGTCATCGACATCTTCAAGGCCCAGTGCTGGTATTGCTGTAACTTGTTTTATGCTGCTAACCAATATACCACTCTGGTGTCACAGATCTTTCCTGCTGACCCCCTAAGTTTTTTTGTTTTTTTTTTTAATTTAAACATTTATTAATATTCATTTGTAACGTGGTTACATGATTCATACTCCTACTTTCCCCTTCACTGCCCTCACTCACCCCACCCATGGCCAACGCACATTTCCACTGGTTTTGTCATGTGTCCTTGTGATCAAGACCTATTTCCAAATTGTTGGTAGTTGCATTGGTGTGGTAGTTTTGAGTCTACATCCCCAATCATGTCCACCCCGACCCATGCATTCAAGCAGTTGTTTTTCTTATATGTTTCCTCTTCTGCAGTCCTTCCTCTGAATGTGGGTAGCGTTCATTACCACAAATCCCTCAGAATTGTCCTGGATCATTGCATTGCTGCTGGTACAGAAGTCTATTGCTTTCGATTTTACCATAGTATATCAGTCTCTGTGTACAGTGTTCTTCTGGCTCTGCTCCTTTCACTCTGCATCAGTTCCTGGAGGTCTTTCCAGTTCACCTGGAACTCCTCCAGTTTATTATTCCTTTTAGCACAATAGTATTCCATCACCAGCATATACCATAATTTGTTTAGCCATTCCCCAATTGAAGGGCATATCCTCCTTCTCCAGTTTTTTGCCACCACAAAAAGTGCAGCTATAAATATTTTCGTACAAGTCTGTTTATCTATGATCTCTTTGGGGTACAAACCCAACAATGGTATGGCTGGATCAAAGGACAGGCATTCTTTTATAGCCCTTTGAACATAGTTCCAAATTGCCAGCCAGAATGGTTAGATCAGTTCACAGCTCCACCAGCAATGCATTAATGTCCCAAT
>NW_025372184.1:2953-4036 GCF_016433145.1 Gracilinanus agilis | reverse complement strand
AGAGATAGACAATGCTTAAAATTCACTCACATCTAAATTGATTCAGACAAAATCTGTGTATGTGTGCAGGTGTATTGTATACATATACACATGCACACACAATTGCACACAAACTCAACTGATAATAGAAAATTGTGATACCCAACAGGGACATAGGAGGGGAAGGGAACTAAGGAAAAGAGAAGTATAATAAAAGGGAGGGCAAGAGACATGAATAGGCAATTGTCAGGTAAAGAAATCAAAAGTATCAATAAGAACATGAGAAAGTGTTCTAAATCTCTAATAATTAGAGAAATGCAAATCAAAACAACTCTGAGGTATCACCTCACACCTAGCAGATTGGCTAAAATGAAAGAAGGGGAGAGTAATGAATGCTGGAGGGGATGTGGCAAAATTGGGACATTAATGCATTGCTGGTGGAGTTGTGAACTGATCCAACCATTCTGGCTGGCAATTTGGAACTATGCTCAAAGGGCTATAAAAGACTGTCTGCCCTTTGATCCAGCCATACCATTGTTGGGTTTGTACCCCAAAGAGATCATAGATAAATAGACTTGTATGAAAATATTTATAGCTGTGCTTTTTGTGGTGGCAAAAAACTGGAAAATGAGGGTTTGCCCTTCAATTGGGGAATGGCTGAACAAATTGTGGTATATGCTGGTGATGGAATACTATTGTGCAAAAAGGAATAATAAACTGGAGGAGTTCCAGGTGAACTGGAAAGACCTCCAAGAACTGATGCAGAGCGAAAGAAGCAGAGCCAGAAGAACATTGTACACAGAGACTGATATACTGTGGTAAAATCAAATGTAATGGACTTCTGTACCAGCAGCACTGCAATGACACAAGACAACTCTGAGGGATTTATGGTAAAGAACGCTACCCACATTCAGAGGAAGGACTGCAGGAGAGGAAACATAGAAGATAAACATTTGCTTTAACGCATGGTTTGGGGTGGACATGATTGGGGATGTGGACTCGAAACTACCACACCAATGCAACTATCAACAATTTGGAAATAGGTCTTGATTGATGACACATGTTACAACCAGTGGAAATGCGCGTCGGCCATGGGTGGGGGGA
>NW_025372184.1:466-2861 GCF_016433145.1 Gracilinanus agilis | reverse complement strand
GGATAGCGGGGGGTGAAGGGGAAAGTAGGGGCATGAAGCATGTAAACATGTTAAAATGAATATTAAAAAATGTTTAAAAAATAAAATTAAATTAAAAACTATATTAGTGGGGCACCTAAGAAATAGGAATAGCCAAGAATATTAATGGCTGAGATGTTACAATAGGAACAGCTAAGAATGCTAAGGGGTTAACTGGGATACAGGATCTCCTTTACTGCTTGTGGCTACTGAAGCTTTGTGTATCTGGTTTTGGCCTGTGCAAGGATAATGGCTAGAAACAGATATTTTAAAAAATCTCTATTTAATAACTATTAAAGGTTAAGGAAAAATAATTAAGATCAAAGTTAAGGAAATTAGTTTAATATTCGAGGAGTTAGATATGATAGATCTTTAAAGAAAAATAAATGGAAATAGAAAGGAGTATAACTTTTTTCTTTTTTAGCTTTACATTGTATATTCACAAAAATAGACCATTTTTAGGGCATAAAACCTCACAACCAAATGCAAAAAAAAAGTTATATTTTTTTTTCCAGATGATAATGGAATCAAAATTGCATTCAATAAAGATTCATTGAAAGACTGATTAAAAATTAACTTGTAACTAAATAATCTACTCTTAAAAAAATAAATGAATCAAAGAACAAAGTTATAGAAAGAATCAATCATTTAATTATAGAAAAAGACAGCAGAGAGACAACATACTCACATTTATGTAGTTCAGGTGAATCAGTACTTGAGTAGACATTTTTATCTCTAAATAACTACATTAATAAAAGAGAAAAAGAACAGATCAGTGAATGGGACTTTAACTAAAAATGTTATGGGGTGGGGAACAGAATAAAAAAAAAACCATACAAACCCTAACAACAAAATAGAAATCCTGAAAATCAAAGGAGAGATTATTAAAATTGAGGTTAAAAATACCTTAGAACGAATAAATGAAACTAGGAGCTGATTTTATGACAAAACAAACAATAAAATTGCTAGATAATTGGTTATTTTGATTTAAGAAGAAAACCAAATTACCAGTAATAAAAAGAAAAGGGTGAACGCACTACCAATAAAGAGGAAATTAAAGCAATTATTAAGTTATTTTCTCTAATTATATAATAGGAGATCTGACAATTTAAGTGAAAAAGATCAATATGTACAAAAATATAAACTGCCCAGATTAATAGGAGAATGAATTAAATAATACTTTAGAAGAAGAAATTGAATAAACCATCAATGAGCTTCCTAAAAAATAAGTGAGTTGCCCAGAGTCATAATTAGTAAGAGCCAGAGACAGAATTTGAATCTAGGCATCAAAACAAATATACTTTCCATAAGAATAAGGGTAGTAAACAGTATATACCTAAAACCATCAACAAACATCATATGCAATGGGGATAAATTAGAAGCCTTCCCAATAAGATCAGGAGTAAAACAAGTTTGCCCATTATCACCTCTATTATTCAACATAGTACTAGAAACACTAGCAGTTGCAATTAGAGAAGAAAAAGAAATTGAAGGTATCAAAATAGGCAATGAGGAGACTAAGCTATTTACTCTTTGCAGATGATATGATGGTCTACTTAAAAAATCCTAGAGAATCAACTAAGAAGCTGGTAGAAATAATCAACAACTTTAACAAAGTTGCAGGATACAAAATAAATGCGCATAAATCATCAGCATTTCTGTACATTTCCAACACACTAGATCAGCAAGAAGTAGAAAGAGAAACACCATTCAAAATCACCCTAGACAATATAAAATACTTAGGAATCTACCTACCAAAACAAACACAGCAATTATATGAAAACAACTACAAAACACTTTCCAAACAAATAAAACTGGATCTAAACAATTGGAAAGCCATTGATTGCTCATGGGTAGGATGAGCTAACATAATAAAAATGACAATTCTACCCAAATTAATTTACCTACTTAGCGCCATACCTATCAAACTACCAAAAAACTTCTTTACTGAATTAGAAAAAACTATAACAAATTTCATTTGGATTTTTTTTTTTTTTTTTATATCAAGGGAAATAATGAAAAAAAATGTGAAGGAAGGGGGCCTAGCAGTACCAGATATTAAACTATACTATAAAGCAGCAGTCATCAAAACAGTGTGGTACTGGCTAAGAGACAGAGAGGAGGATCAATGGAATAGACTTGGGGTTAATGACATCAGCAAGACAGTGTATGATAAACCCAAAGAGCCCAACTTTTGGGACATGAATCCACTATTTGACAAAAACTGCTGGGAAATTTGGAAAACAATATGGGAGAGATTAGGTCTAGATCAACATCTCACACCCTACACCAAGATAAATTCAGAATGGGTGAATGACTTGAATATAAAGAGGGAAACTATAAACATATTAAGTGAACACAGAATAGTATACTTGTC
>NW_025372184.1:0-374 GCF_016433145.1 Gracilinanus agilis | reverse complement strand
TAGTCAAAATCAGAAGGGAAACAACAAATTGGGAAAAAATCTTTATAACGAAAAACTCTGACAGGGGTCTAATCACTCAAATATACAAGGAGTTAAAGCAATTGTATAAAAAATCAAGCCATTCCCCAATTGATAAATGGGCAAGAGACATGAATAGGCAATTTTCAGGTAAAGAAATCAAAAGTATCAATAAGCACATGAGAAAGTGTTCCAAATCTCTAATAATTAGAGAAATGCAAATCAAAACAACTCTGAGGTATCACCTCACACCTAGCAGATTGGCTAAAATGAAAGAAGGGGAGAGTAATGAATGCTGGAGGGGATGTGGCAAAATTGGGACATTAATGCATTGCTGGTGGAGCTGTGAACTGATC
>NW_025372183.1:0-6110 GCF_016433145.1 Gracilinanus agilis | reverse complement strand
CTGGAGGAGTTCCAGGCGAACTGGAGATACTTCCAGGAACAGATGCAGAGCGAAAGGAGCAGAGCCAGAAGAACATTGTACACAGAGACTGATATACTGTGGTAAAATTAAATGTAATGGACTTCTGTACCAGCAGCAATACAGTGACCCAGGACAATTCTGAGGGATTTATGGAAAAAAACGCTACCCACATTCAGAGGAAGGACTGCAGGAGAGGAAACATATAAGAAAAACAACTGCTTGAACACATGGGTCGGGGTGGACATGATTGAGGGTGTGGACTCGAAACTACCACACCAATACAACTACCAACAATTTGGAAATTGGTCTTGGTCAAGGACACATGACAAAACTAGTGGAAATGTGCATCTGCCATGGGTGGGGGGAGTGCAGGGGGCGAAGGGGAAAGTAGGAGCATGAATCATGTAACCATGTTAAAAATGAATATTAATAAATATTTTAAAAAATAAAAAAAATCAGCAGTTGTTAGCACTTCAAGTTTTCTGGGTTTTTTATTTGCTGCTTTTCCTTCTATGAGTCAGAGATGAGGAAGAAGGTAATGATATTTGTGGAGCTAGAAGAGAAAGTAAGTGTTACAGGCCAGACCAGATTCAGGTGCTTTAAGTTTAGAACTGGAACAAAAGGAACCACTCATCAATCATGTAACAATTAACAAAATGGTGACTAAGCAATACTATGGGAAGGATTCTCGGCAAGGATATAGCACTGATCCAGATGGACACAACTACCCCACCTCCATATTTGTGATGTAGGGGCACCAGTTGAGTCATCCTCTTCATGAAGACTATGACCAGCTCCTACTATCGACTAGCATCGGTAGAGGGCAGATAGGTTAGTAGGTTGTAAGAGACTAATTTGAGCTGAGCAACAGGAGTGGGAAGGATATCCTTAGCCCTTCTTGAGATATTATGGGCCAAGTTAAAGAGAAATGATAGTACAAGGAAATGGGTGAAGAGAAAGAAGAACTGAAAAAGGGAAAAAGGGAAAAGTCAAGGCCACTGGATCTCCTATAGAAATCTTGGAATAAAAAACTTAAAATTGAAGCTGCTGGTTGAAATCACCTATGTAGGGATTGAAGGGGGGTCCCAAAAGGATAATTTTTCCATCAACATCCCCTCCACAATGACTGTCCAGTAATAAGCAAATATTCTTGTCCCTTTTAAGGGTTTCAGGGATCCATATTTTGATTTCTATAAAAAGAAACATGGCTTGGTCATTCTATTTAGTGAGTGGTATTGTGTTCCATTTATTATTTATGGTAGTTCATTTATATTTAGTCAGGAAAAAGGAGTAGGGAAATCCAGGGGTTCACTGGATATACATAAAATTTGAATTAGGACAGAGAGCCCGCTCTCTATTTTTCTTTTATTAAATTTATTTTAATAACAAATTTCCACATAAGTTTTCCAAAGTTATGTCATGCATAGTGTCTCTCTCTCTTCTCTTCTTCCCTTTCCCCCTCCTAGAGCTGACAAGCAATTCAATCTGGGTTATACATGTATTATCACCCAGCTCTCTATTTGAATGATGACTTTCCTAAGTGGGGAATCTGTGCTATTAAAATTACATCAATAAAATTTATCTAATATAAACTCCATAAAATAGGAAAGAAAGATAAAATGTGGATCATTACATTGCTCCTAGGCTAAAAATGAGCCAATTGTCTTAACAGGATGATGAAGTCTCCAGAGAAGGGAGAGGCTGGATAAGAAGATATTCAAAGAGGTCACCTCAACCAATAATCAGTTCCCAGACACTGATTCCCAGATAGATGATAATCAAGGCATCTAGGTGGGGCAGTATGTATAAAAGGGGCTCAGGAATCAGAAGAACTTGAGTTCAAATTTGGCCTCATACACTTAATAGCTGTCTGACCCTGATCAAGTTACTTAACCCTGTTTGCCTCTGTTTTTTCATCTGTAAAATGAGCTGGAAAAGGACATGGCAAACCACTCCAGTATTCTTGCCAAGAAAACACTGAACAGGGTCAAGAAGAGTCAAACAAGACTAATAAACCAAGAAAAAAAAAAGAAATGAAAGAGGATTCAGTTCCATTCCTTTCCAGAATGGAGAGAGTAGAAAGGAGTAAGTACCATCCAATCACAGTGCTATCCCTTGATATTAGGTCAATCTAGCCTACATGGTAGGTTTTTCTCTATTCACAGTAGAGGAAGGGGAAAGTCTAAGCTCTGCTTGAAGACTCCAATGAAGGCAAATCCACCACCTATTGAAACAACTCATTCCCCTAAGGAATAACTCAAATTATTAATATTCCAGGACCAAGCAGAATAACTCTAATCTCTCTCCTACATGAGAGTCCTTTGAATTCTTAAGGATAGCTATTGTGTTACTGCTACATCTCCTTTTACACACTTTATCCATCCTCTGATCTTCAGCAGATCTCCATATGGTATTCTCTCCAGTTTTCTCCTACTTCATCAAGTTCTTTTGGATGTGCTCCAGGGTATTAATATTGTTTCTAAAATAAAATGCCCACAATAATAGCTACCATTTATATGGCACTTTAACATTTGGAAAGCACTTTCCAAGTATTTCATTTTATCTTCACAACAATCCTGGGAGGTAGGTGCCATTATTATCCCCATTTTACAGATAAGAAAATTGAAGAAAACAGAGGTTAAGTAATATCGCTATTAAATGTCTGATACAAAGTTTGACCTCAGGTCTTCCTCAATACAAGCCCAATGTTTTATTGACTACCCCACTTAGTTCCAAATAATCCTAGAAAACATCAACAGCTAAGTGGTTCATTGGATTAAGAGCCATGCCTAGAGATTGGAGGTCCTAGGTTCAAATCTAGCCTCAGACACTTCCTAGCTGTATGGCCCTGAGCAAGTCACTTAACACCTATTGCCTAGCCCTTACTGCTCTTCTGCCTTGGACTCAATACATAACTTATTGATTCTAAGATAAGGATATTATAGGATTACAAATCCTATAAATCATATGATTATAAAATCCTAAAGTAAGGATTTTAAAAATAAAAAGGCATATGAAGACATCAAAGCTATCAATAATCATATGGGGAAATCTTCCAAATCACTCTTAACTAGAGAAATATAAATTTAAACACTCTGAGGTACCACCTCACACCTATCAGATCAGCCAATATGACAGTAAGGAAAAGTGGTAAATGTTGGAGAGGATATGGCAAAATTGAGACACTAATGCATTATTGGTGGAATTGTGAACTGATCCAACCATTCTGGAAGGTAACTTGGAATTATGCCGAAAGGACTATAAAACAGAGCATATCCTTTAACCAAGCAATACCCCTACTAGGTCTGTATCCCAAAATGATTTTTTAAAGGGAGGAAAAGACCTACTTTACAAAAAATAGTTATAGCAACCCTTTCTGTGGGACAAAGAATTGGAAATTAAGGGGATGTCCATCAATCAGGGAATGGCTGAACAAAATGTGGTATATGATGGTGATGGAAGACAATTGTGCTGGAAGGATTGATGAATAGGATAATTTCAGAAAGAGCTGGAGAGATCTATGTGAACTTTTGCAGAGTGAAATAGCAGAACCAGGAGAACATTATACACAGTAATTGTAATATTGTGGAACAATCAAATGTGATAGACTTCGCTACTAACAGCAATGCAATGAATGATCCAGGACAATTCTGAGGGACTTGTGAAAAAGAATGCTATCTATCTCTACAGAAAGAACTGTTGGAGTTGGAATGAAGATCAAAGCATATGATTTTTCACTAGGTTGTATTTTTATTTGAGGGTTTGGGTTTAATATGATTATTCTCTTATATTTTTCATGATAATATATGTATAACCCAAATCAAATTGCTTACCATCTTCAGGATGGAGGAGAGAGGGAGATAATTTGGATCTTATAACTTCAGAATACTTGTGTGGAAAATTGTTATTAATTGCAATTGGAAAATAAAATATCATTACCCAAAAACAGCAATAATAATAAAAATAATAAAAATTAAACAGATGTTATAAATATTCAGATCAGGAAATGTGATTTCAAGAGCTAAACCTAAGCACAGTGATCCAGATGTAGCCTAATCACAGTGAAGTATAACTAGAGTGATTACCTCCTTCACTTTGGATATTATAAAGTATAAAATAGAATTAGCCTTCTTGGTTTCCATGTTACCATTATTCATTCTTTTTTTAATATTCATTCATTTTGAAGTAGCAGATTCTCACTTCACTGTCATACAAACTTTGTATAGCCATGCCTCTGGTATGCTATTTCTGTAGCGTTTTGAAACAAGGTATAATTTGACATTTGCCTATTAAATTTTATTGCACTTAATTTTGTTCTCCATTCTAGCCTCTCAAAATCTTTGGGAGACCTGGACCTGTTTTTCTAACATGATAGCTTGGCCTCTAAATTTTGTGCCATTTTAGTATTTGACATGTAGGCCATCTTTGTCTTTATCAGACACTTTGTTAAAATCTAAGTACATAATGTTCACAGATTTCTCCTGATTTCCCAAACTAATTACTCTGTTAAAAGAGAAATGTGATTATCCTGGCAAAATATGTTCATGCTAATGCTTGGCTGACTCTTAACAAGTCATCTAATTCGTTGATAAGAAAAAATGTCAAAATGCACAGGGCCAAATGCAAAATCCTGAGATGTTCAACAAGAGACTTTCTTCCAAGATGACTTAAAATTATTAATGGCTATCCTTTAAGTCAAGGTGGCACAGTAGATAAAGTGCTGGACCTGGAGTCAGGAAGACTCATTTTCCTGGATTCAAATCTGGTCTCAGGCACTTGCTAGCCTTGTGACCCTGGATAAATCATGTAAACCCCATTTGCTTTAGTTTCCTCATCTGTAAAATAGAAAAAAGAAATGCAAATCAAACAAGTCTAAATTAACTTAATTGTACTATCAGCTAGAATGTTTCTTCATCTTGTCTTCAAGTACAGTGAGAGATTTCAAAAAAAAACTTTGCTAAAATCTAAGTATATAATGTGTATTGATTTCTCCTGATTTCCCAAACAAATTATTTTGTCAAACGAGAAATTATATTATCCTGGCAAAATACATTCATTTTAATGCTTTGCTGGCTCTTAGTAATCGCTGCCTCTCTTCTAAAGGGCTGAAGAACCAACTATTTAAAAATGTGTCATAGAATTTTACCAGAAATGGAAGCCAGGCTCAATTGTCTAAAGTAAGACAGTTCCACCCTTTCCCCCTTTTTGAAAATTGGGACCTATACCCATATTTAGTCCCATGCATGACATGGACCTCTACCATTTCTTTATGACCTTTCAGAATTCAAAGATAGCAGTCCAGAAATCACATTCTTTAGTGCTTTCAGTATTCAGAAATATAGAAGTTAGCAAGAGGAACACGAGTGTCTTTAGGCAGCTCCCATTTATTATCCTCATCTATTCTTTTTTGAATAAAACCTATCTTCAAGGAACCAAATTCCAGTCATGCTTCACATCTCAGTAAATATGACCTACACGTCCTTCCCTGCGTTGGGAACTCTGTTTTATTCTGCTTGTGATCCATACTTTGTGAATTTGTACACAAACATCTGAAGCTTTGAATTTTATTACTGGTTCTCTTCTCAGATATAGTTGCCCATGAATTATTAGTCCTGTCTTCTTTTAGCTCAAAAACTCTGCAAAATACACTGACACAGGAAAGGCAGCCTACTCCACTGTGATAGAGAAGTGTTCGATGTTCTGCTCTGTGAGCATGTTGTCATAATTTTGCAAAGGACATTCTTTTTTATGAACTTTTCTGAATAAAGCTGATTAGCCTTAGAATATTTTTTAATTGCATAAAGCTCCTCACTTCTATGTTTCAATACAAGCGATTAGCCGTTAGACATATGCTATGACTGCGAGGGCTTCATTTTTTAAACAAAAATTGCAGACTTGGGTTTTACCATTCTAATAAAGACTGAGCCCTATCTGACAGATTCTAACACATTTTTCCCACATTATATAATATTTGTATTAAAATGCATGGATTATTTTGAAACTTTCTCTGTGTGACATTGCCATCAATAAAAAAATGCCGAATCTTTCCTAAAATTAGTTTCAATAACACTGTATATATATATATATAT
>NW_025372182.1:0-3510 GCF_016433145.1 Gracilinanus agilis | reverse complement strand
AAATAAGTCTAATTATTATACTGTTCCAAATATAAACATAAGCTCAGAATATATATGTATATATATATATATATTTCCAATTAAAGGAGGCATGTCTTTGACTTGTCTCATTAATAAATGCCCTATTAATAAATATCTAGTTTGAGGGGAAAGTGTTTCTATGTGTCCTGAAAAACAGACATTCATTATAACCTATGTTTAACTTTTATGCAAGCCAGATTTTTGCATATTTACATTATAAATGACTTAGGTGACCAAAAAAATAGATTCATGACAAAGATCAAATTAGAACTAGCCAATGTAATGGGAAAATTTTCAATGAAATGAAATCATGATATCAATGTTTATGAATATGATAAAATTAATGTGATAAAACAATCTAACCAAAAGAAAGTAAAAAAGATCAAGCTAAATCAAAAATTTGAAAAGACATCCAAAATCCTGAACTTTGGAAACTAGAAATAGAAGTATTATACTAAGTGTAAGAAAGTGGGGATGGTGAAGAGGTATGAACAGGCAAGTCAAAGGCCATGGCATGTGAAATTACCAGTGGTTAGCAATAGGAGTTTCAAACAAGAAAAGAGAGTAGCTATTCAAATTTCTAAGCAAAGTAATATTCAGAATCCAGGGAATCCAACAAATCTGAAAGTGGGACAAAGAACTGAGAAGAGGAAAAGATCCAGCTGGAATGGTCAAGAAAAACTCAACGGGGAGAGGGTCATTAAATTGGGCCTCGAGGACATATTTTGTCAGCTTATTAAAAAAAATAGACAGTTCACATAGTGACATAATCAATTGCTTAGAAGTTAACTTCATTGAGAGGTGGTAATAAATGCTAAATGTGTGAAGAATGGCAAAAATAAATCCTATTTATTTCAATTGATAATTCAATTCATTAAATACCCGAGTACTTCTGATATTCCACAGATTCAATGCAGATATTTTCTATATTGGTACAAATCAAGCATTGTGCTATTAAGTTAAACCTGTAAGCATTCCTAATAACCTATACATATTATTGAGTCAGTATTGCTGATAGCAATGATAAAAATATTAGCAAAAAAAACTTAGTTTTCCAAATGGATTTCTACAACAAAACTTAATACNTGTAAGCATTCCTAATAACCTATACATATTATTGAGTCAGTATTGCTGATAGCAATGATAAAAATATTAGCAAAAAAAACTTAGTTTTCCAAATGGATTTCTACAACAAAACTTAATACTTAAATTCCAGATTTTCAATTTTGAGATTTCTTATTGAAGTGTGTTTTTCCATTATTCAGAGACTGGATTGCTAAAGTAGATGATGAGTGAGATGAAACAAAGACGAGGCCTCTATAATAGAAGGTGATGGATCAGTGAAGCATTAGGCTAAAAGCACCCAGGGAGAGAGAAAAGGTAAATAGCCGGGTAGCAATAGCCAGGAAGTGAATGGAAGAATGGGCCGATGGTATTTCATCTGAAAAGTGGTGATTGCCGTCATTGATAAGTGAAGCCTGTGCTGGACTTTCAAGTGGAGTAATATGCTGATTTTCTTCTTTTTTATAAAGATATTGAGGTAGAAGCTAGTCAAGAACTTGTTCAGGGATATGAGTATAGGGTGGTGGTGCCTAGCTCAGCAGCAGAGTACCTGACAACACTGGAGTTTCAGGATCAATTTAATCTTGCACTTCAGACTGTTTCCTCCCTATTAAAATATCCTCCTATTAAAATATAAATTCCTTGTCTCTAGGCATTATTTCATTTATTGTATTTATATCCCCAGCTCCAGTACAGTGCTTGGCACATAGTAAAAATAATGGCTATTAGAGTTAAAAAGTGGTAAGTAGAGATTTCTTGATTGAGTTATTGAATTATTTGGCATACATAACCAGAACAGAAGAGAGTAAGAAAAGGAAAGGGGAGAAGGAACTAACATTAAATGCCTTCTATGTTCCAGGTACTGTCTTAAACTATATATATATATATAATCTTACTTGATCCTCACAACAATCGCATGAGTGCTATTATCAACCTCATTTTACAGTTGAAGAAACTGAAACAAACAAAAAAATGGTTAAGGGACTTGTTCAGGGTCATTTGGTTAAGTATCCGAGCCCAAATTTGAATTCAGATCCTCCTGATTCCAGATACAAGGATCTATCCATTATACCATCTAGATGAGGTTGGAAAAGAATAGAGAAAATAGCAGATCTAGAACTAAATAGCTAAATCTCTATCAAAGATGTGGTTGTGTTCTCCTTAAGCTAGGGAATGCTTGTGTGCCCCCTCAAATATTACATTTATTTATTTATTTATTTATGTGTGTATATAGTGTCTCTTCAAATAGATATAATAAACTCGATGGGGATCAGAGTCTGTTTACCTTTGCATTTTTGTTTAACCCCAGCACTAAGCACAATTCTTGGCATATTATATTCAAATATATTAAAAACAAGCTTTTAATGAAGGTCTAATGAATTGACTATATGACACAAAAAATAGACATTCTCCATTTTACTTCAGGATTCCAATGACCAATGTATGATGCAAGCTTCATATTATTTTGTGGAATGATAGGCCCATGATACATTGTTATACTACAGAATACATCAAATGGGCACAGTTCTAATGTAACAGTATAACTTTCGTCTTGCAAATGAGAAAAATACTGTTCAGAAAAATCACTAGATGTGCCAGTAACTGAATTTTGGAACAAAGATATAATAGAATGATATATTATAAAATTTATGTATATGTAGATATATTATCAATCTGATTTTTCTTCTTAATATATAAAATTATGGCTTTTCCAGAATTGTGTGTTTTTCAAAGTAATATTTTTAAAATTCTCCGTTTGTGCAACAGCTGGTGTTGCTATGCCATCATTTGTGTTGCTAGGGTTTGTCCTCCCTTCCCCCTATCCCCATCTGTGTGTAGAGATGTGATTGTTCAGTTTAGTGTTTTAAATATTTCTGTGGACAATCGCTATATTACCTTCGTTTGATCAAATTCTTCAGTATGTGTGATCACCTTGATGATGTTTTAAATATCAGAGATAATTTTTTACAGACTAAGAAAAGGTTAAAGCTAGGATATTACCTTCAAGGTCATTCGATCTGGTCCTTCATTTTCAAATGCATAAAGCAATGGTAGGAGAAGAAATGGACTAAGACCCAACACCTTTTGGGTTAAGCTAACTTAAAAGATACTGACACCTTTCTCAAAGCTTAATTGGTTCAGGAAAGGAAGGTACTAGTTTCCTGTTGGACTAAGTATAAAAAAGTCATTGTAGGAGGGGTCAGCAGTTCCTTCCTCAGGTTTGTGACCAGCATTGTCACTATAAAGGCAAAGCAATGAAGCTTTTTCCTTACTGAATCATGACCATCTCCTCAACCAATATCCTTTCACAATTATGACTCATTGACCTCCTTTTGTTAACTGTTCGGTTATTTGAGTGTCTCATTTTGTTCCCATCTCCAAGTGAACTACTAAAGCAGCTAAAGTTCCATTTCACTTTTGAGTCCA
>NW_025372181.1:425-1041 GCF_016433145.1 Gracilinanus agilis | reverse complement strand
TTATCCATTGGGATAAAAAACTCTATCTAACCCTACTGAGAAAGTCAGAAGGGATAAACCAAGGGGAGCAGGGGAGTGGGAAGGTCAAAAAAGGGAGGGGAGAAGGGGGAGGAAATTCATAAGGCCTTTAAAAACAAAAAGAGGGGGAAAAATAAGGGAGGGGGTAGAAAGGGAAGTTAATCAAGGGAGGGGATAAGGGATAGGGTCTTAATAGCAAACCACTGGTTTTAAAGGAAATAGTTTAAGGAGAAGGGGTAGGAACGGGGGAGGAATTGAAAATGTCAGCAAATGCACAGCTGATGATTATAACTCTGAATGTGAATGGGATGAACTCGCTCATAAAACGGAAGCAAATAGCAGAGTGGATTAGAAACCAAAATCCCACCATATGTTGTCTACAAGAAACACATATGAGGCGGGTGGACATACACAAGTTTATGGTTCAGGGTTTGAGCAAAATCTTTTGGGCGTCAAATGAGAAAAAGAAGGCAGGAGTGGCTATTATGATTTCTGACAAAGCCAAAGTAAAAATAGATATGATTAAAAAAGACAGGGAAGGTCATTACATCCTGATTAAAGGCAGTATAAACAATGAGGAAATAACACTGCTCAATAT
>NW_025372181.1:0-333 GCF_016433145.1 Gracilinanus agilis | reverse complement strand
GATAGTAAAACTATACTAGTGGGAGATCTAAATATTCCTCTGTCAGATCTAGATAAATCAAACCGAAAAATAAATAAGAAAGAGGTAAGAGAGGTGAATGAAGTCCTAGAAAAATTAGATCTAATTGATATGTGGAGAAAAATAAACAGGGACAAAAAGGAATACACCTTCTTCTCAGCTGCACATGGCACATTCACAAAGATTGACCATGTTATAGGGCATAGAATCATTGCAAACAAATGCAAAAGAGCAGAAATAATAAATGTAACCTTCTCAGATCATAATGCAATAAAAATAATAATTAGTGAGGGCACTTGGACAGGAAAATCAAAA
>NW_025372180.1:0-6234 GCF_016433145.1 Gracilinanus agilis | reverse complement strand
TCTCTCTCCTTCTCCCTCTCCCTTTTCCTCTTCCTCTCCCTCTCCCTCTCCCCACATCTATCAATCTTTATCTCTGACCTTCTCCCCTTCCCTCCCTCTCTCATTCCTTCTCTGGGGTCTCTCTATCCGTCTCAATCTCTTTGTTCCTCACATCCACTCTTCCAGTAGAAATGCTTGTAGATGAGCAAATTCTCTCTGATGAGCTGGCTAAAATACAGAGTATGGCTTTTTTCTTTCACGTGAGTGATGTGGAGGGCTTGCGTTCCAGGCCCTCCTCTGACTCAGTGATTATGAACAAATCTCCTAACCTGCCAGAGTCTTAGAAAAGACTAGAAGTTATAGAGAAAGTGCCATTGGCATTGGTAGAGGGAATTCACTAAAGGGAAATTAAAGGTCCGGTTCCTATCCTTATATAAACATGAAAAGGAAAATCATAGTCAATCATTTTGTTATGGTGGATGAGAATCAAGTACCAGGTAAGTTGGTGCTAAGAAGACAAAAGGGACACATTTCCTACCTACAAGAATTTTTATCCCTCCCCCACAAATAAACATGTTGCCAAATAGCTATCAGGTGATTTGTGGGGGATTGAGGGTGGTCAGGAAAGGCTTTGTGTAGCTCAAGGCTTGCCCTTGAGCTGAGTTTTGAAGGAACTTAGGGATCCTAAGAGGTGGATGTAAGAATGGTGCATATTCCAGGTGTGGGGACAACCGTGGAGATGGACATAGGGTAGATACAGCGAGGGGGCCAGTTTGACTGGATGGCTCAGTGTGGGAAGGCAGATCCCTCAAGCTAAAGAATCTGGGGAGAGTACAAGAATCACGGATGGGAAGGGGAATGAGCAGCAGTCTTCCCCACTAGAGGGTGCACCTGCACAGGAGACAGCACGACTCTGTTGATGCCCTAGAAATATTTCCAGCAGCTTGCCATCTGTGGCTCCTCTGGTGAGTTCTTCTGGCCCCATGGCTCATCTCAATGACCAATTATAGGATCTCAGCTGGAGAGAGCTCAGTGACCATCTATCCACCCCACACCTGAGCAGGCAGCCAGTCACCAAGCATTTATTAAGTGCTGAGGGTGGACTAATGACTTCTCTCGGTTGATTATCTCCAAAATCCTATTCATCCGTGCAATTTGAATCTATAACTTCTTTTTTATTTTTTATTTATTTTTTAGACCCTTAACTTCGGTGTATTGTCTCATAGGTGGAAGAGTGGTAAGGGTGGGCAATGGGGGTCAAGTGACTTGCCCAGGGTCACCCAGCTGGGAAGTGTCTGAGGCCAGATTTGAACCCAGGACCTCCTGTCTCTAGGCCTGACTCTCACTCCACTGAGCTACCCAGCTGCCCCGAATCTATAACTTCTTACTCCAAAATCAATTCCGCCCCTCCCCCCCAACTCTATGGTCTACCGACTACTCTATCTTTGTAGGCAGAAATAACGAGTCCTTGAAGTATGGGAGAAAGTTTGCAAAACACTTTCCTTACATTAAGAGAAGAGGCAACTTAGTATAGTGGATAAAATGCTGGATCTTAAGTCTGAAAGACCTGGTTTTGAATCCCACCTCAACTTCTTCCTAGTTGAGCAAGTCGCTTAACTCTCTTTGCCTCAGTTTCCTCATTTGTAAACTGAGCTGGAGAAGGAAACGCCAAACTATTCCAGGACGTTTGCCAAGAAAATCCCAAATAGAGTCATGAAGAGTTGGACATGACTGAAAAAAACAAGAAACAACCCAAACAACCTGAGAGGAAGGAGAAAATTCCAAGGATGGAGGAGTGCAGAAGAGTGTCTTTGGAGAGAACCAGGGAGTAGACTGGTGCATCTGCATCCTGGAATATGGGAGGGGCAGTTAAGTGCAAGAAGACTAGAAAACCAAGAAGGGGCCAGGTGTGCAGAGCTCTCAGCTATAAAAGGAGGCTTAGGAATAGCATCCACCTCCCGAGGTTCTTGGGAAGATCAGATGAGACAGTAATGCCCCCCTCCCCCATTTCGGGAGGACGTAGTTTCAGGTTTGTCGAGTGCTTGGGGGATTTATCTCATCTGATCCTCCCAGTAACCTTGGGAGGTAGGTCCTGAGGACAGGGATTATTGGCCCCATTTTACACATTTAGGGAAATGACAATTCCGTTTGTATTAAACTTGATCTGGAAATGCCTTCAGCCCTGATAGCGGTGGAAGACGGCCCTGCAAAGGTTCGGGGATGAGAGCTTGGCTTGGCAGATCTCCAAAGGGAGTCGGGGAGTCTTGCTAGTTTGCTGGGACTCTGGGGTTATTGTGGCCCTTACGGGTGGCTTGGAGGGCGGGCTCAGTTGCCTTGGGAACGAGTCGCTGCGGTGACTGGCTGTCCGGGGAAGGGAGGCTGAAGGGCGGGGCGGGGAGCCGGGAGGAGGAGGCAGGTGCCCAGTATCTCGCACCTGTCCCAGTATCGGTCACGTGGCCCTAGGTTTCACCTGCCTGGTTGAGCAGGGACAATTGGGTTGCTTGTTCTGCCGCAGACAGACTGGCCCCTGGGGCTCTAGGGCCCTGGTTGCCATGGGGACAAACCGAGGGAGGTCACTTGGGCAAATTCCTGGGGGAGGGGGTGGTTCTCCCCTCCCCACTCTCACTGGAACCTGGGCCCATTCGAGGCACTCAGGATGCCACAGATGGATGGGGGCCAGAAGGGACGACCCGTCCAGTGGGCAGCAGGGGGCGCTGCTGGACAGCGGGGAGATCTCCCTGCCTCCAGGGGCTGCCCAGCCAGGCAGGCTTACGTTTGGCACTCTATGGGTTGATCCTTTGCCCTATGGATGTCTTTTCATTAGAATTTAATCTGAGGGAACAGGGAGGAGGTTGGCAAGGCTGCCCTGCTTGCTGCTGGGAACCTTCTTGCACTGTGAGATCGGGCTGCCCGATTCCTGTCTCCACTCCCCACTCTTCCGACCTCTCCTTTTCCTTGGAACTCCCCCCCGCCCCGAGCATTATCTAGGGGTGCCCGGGGAGGAAAGCAGGAGAAGGCAGGAATCCGCATTCTTTTCCATCTTTATTTATTTAATTAATTTAGAAGATTTTCCCATGGTTACATGATTCACGTGCTCTCCTTCCCTCCTCCCTCCGCCGCCCACTATTATTCATATTTGCCATAGAGGGAGCGTTTAAAAGGCGGTAATAATAATAACCACCACCATCATCTAACCTTTAAAAAAACTCCCACTTCGCAGATTCTCCTCTGATGGCTACCACATCTTTCCATTTTACATATGAAGAAACAGGGGCTCAGAGAAAGTGTCAGAGTGGTACAGTGGAAAGGGGACTGGATTTGGAAGCCATGGCCCAGATTCCAATCTTGCCTCTGCCATTGGGGCCACCTTGAGACTTTGGGCCTCAGTTTCCCCATCTGTAAAATAAAGAGTTTGGACCAAATGGGCTCTAGGGTCCCTTCCAGCTCTAAATGTCTGACATTTTAAGACTTAAGAGGTTGTTTTTTGAAATAAAGTCCTCTCCTAACACTGAAATCAACCTGTTTAATGTATGGGTGCTCAAACTTCCTCCTTCCCTCCCTCTCGTACCCTTGCCCTGTTGGCTCTTTGTAAGTTGGCTGCTGATCCTGCTGATTTCCCTCCCTGGGCTGCTGTGGTCTTCTACCCACCTGGTCTCCCAGAAGAGTGTAAGAAAATGCATGTCCTCCCTTCTTTGCCAAAGTGGGGTGGAATGCCATATATGCTTTTGGACACACTGGACATCTGGGCTGGTTTCCTTAACCCTTTTTTCACCCTCTTATGTCCCGAGTTCAAATTTTGCCTCGTGCCACAATTTATTTATTATCATTACTGGGGCTAGTTCACCGGGTAGGGGTGGGAGGAGGGTTAGATATGGAAATGAAGTGACAAACTATGTCTGTGATCTCATTGGTATGTCCAGTGAGGAAAATCCCTCTTCCAATGCAAACCAGCCACTGTTATGCAATGAATAATCTTAGAGAGCTACCTAGGGCATTGATAGAATACTTAGCCAGGATAAGCCAGAGGCTGAATTTGAACCCAGGTTTTCCTGTCTCCAAGACCAGCTGTTAAATCAGGCTTATTCTCCTAAGAGCTCGAGCAAGTCTTCTACCATCTATGGGCCTCGGTTTCTTCCTCTGTAAAATTTGATGACTTTGAAGAGCCCTTCTAGCTCTGATCTCTTCATGGCATCCTCTTCTGGACCCCTAGCTTGGAAGACCCTGTAAAGCACGCCAGTCACATGATTGTATGGTATGTGGTTGTCCTCCACTCAAGCTCTCTTCTTTTTTTTTTTTTTAACCTTAACTTCTGTGTATTGGCTCCTAGGTGGAAGAGTGGTAAGGGTGGGCCATGGGGGTCAAGTGACTTGCCCAGGGTCACACAGCTGGGAAGTGGCTGAGGCCGGATTTGAACCTAGGACCTCCTGTCTCTAGGCCTGACCCTCAATCCACTGAGCTACCCAAGCTCTCTTCTTATCCAGTATGAAGGACACTCTCAGTTCTCCAAGATCAAGCACAAACTCTGCCACACTCTGGAATGAGCTGGAAAGACTTTCTAGACCAGGCTGGTTTAGAGGGTTAGGAGACTTCTAGCTGACACGCTAGATCCTCTCACTTTATAGATGTGGAAACTGAGGCCCAGAAATATTTATCTACATGCCCAGGTCATTCAGTAAGTAGCAGAGTCAGGAATTGAACCCAGGTCTCTGACTCCAAATCCCATGCTCTTCTCCATCACACATCTGTCTTCCAAGATGTGGTCCTGCTGGGAAGAGATGAGCAACTCTTCCAAACAGTGGCCAGGAGGTGGTGGTTTTTTCTTTTCCTTTCTACAATATTGTCACAGCCACTCACTGAGGCATGGAGTGGTTTCAGTCTGTATGAAAGGAGGCAGGAGAACTCACACCTGCTGTCATCCCCCAGGGAGCCTGGATGCAGGTTCAGAGACAGGTGTGGACCTCACACAGAGCAGTTCTCTTGTACCTCAGCTCTTGTGGAAACAAAGAAGAACCAGACTTTGAAGAGTCATTCCCAGCTCACTCTGCTGCTCCGGCCCCCTTTCTCTGAGCCCTCAACTCCTGCCAGCTCCCCCAGCTCCCTCTTGAGCAGTTTCTGTGCCTAGGCTTTGGTGGTTTTTTTTTTTTTTTTAATTAAAACCCTTACCTTCTGGCTTGGAGTCAATACTGTGTATTGGCTCCTAGGTAGAAGAGTGGTAAGGGTAGGCAATGGGGGTCAAGTGACTTGCCCAGGGTCACACAGCTGGGAAGTGTCTGAGGTCAGATTTGAACCCAGGACCTCCCATTTCTAGGCCTGGCTCTCAATCCACTGAGCTGCTCAGCTGCCCCCAGGTGTTTTTGTTCTTAAAATCCTTGCCCTCTTCCTCTTCTAAAGTTTTCCCATACTGCCTATCTCCAAGGCAGCTGGGATTTCTCTTCTCAGCATCACTACCCCATTCCTGGACTTCTCGGGATTTCTTTTTGGTATTTTCATATAGAGCCACTCCCACCACCCAGCTCCCTTCTCATCCCCTTTATCTCCAGTTGCCTTACATCTTTTTGAAATGAACATCACCAGATTTAAATGGGATTAACCTGGTATAAAACTTTATTTGGTATTTAACTCAGCTCGGTCATAACAAAACTTTATCACTCATGTCACTCTCCTGGAATGCTTGGACATAAAGAAAGATCACAGCAAACAGAAAAAATAGACTTTGGATACAGATATGTAAAATATTTTATATGTAAATATATTATAGAGAATAATATAGAAAATATTTTGTATACTAATATATTAAAGAAAATAATTTATAAGGGTAGCTGGGTGGCTCAGCAGATAGAGCCAGGCCTGAAAATGGGAGGTCCCAGGTTCAGATCTGACCTCAAATACTTCCTAGTTGTGTGACTCTGGGCAAATCCCTCAACCTTGATTGCCTAGCCCTTACTTCTGCCTTGAAAACATTGATTCTAAGGTAAAGGTTTTTTAAAAAGAGAATTTATAATAATATTTTTATCTGTAAATATGTTGTATAAAATATTTCCCATAGAGATACTTACATATAAATATTATATTAAATAACATATAAATATTTTATACATGTAAGTATATTCTGTAAAATAATATAGACAATGTTTTACATGCAAATAATTTATAAAAATATATTTCATCTGAAATATACAATAGAAAAAGTTTTGTAAACAAGTATTTTATATGAAAATATATTTTATACATATAAAAATATTTATAAGTAAATCT
>NW_025372179.1:0-8064 GCF_016433145.1 Gracilinanus agilis | reverse complement strand
AGCCAAATGAACTGCTAGAATATGAATAAGTACTCAGACACTTCCTAACTGTGTGACCCTGAGCAAGTTACTTAATCCTCAATGACTAACCTTTGTCACTCTTCTGCCTTGGAACCAATATATAGTATTGATTCTAAGATGAAAGGCAAGGGTTTAAAAAAAAGGATATGAACAAGTAGTTTTCAAAGGAAGAAATCTATGCTATCAACAAATATATGAAAAAATTCTCTGAATCACTAATAATTAGAAAAATGCAAATTAGAGCAACTTGGGTTTCTTCTCATACCTATAAGATTGGCAAAAAGGAAAAACAAGTGTTGGAAGAGGTGTGGGAAACAGACTGTTGTTGGTACTGTGAAATGGTACAGACGTTCTGGAAAGCAATTTGGAACCATGTCTCCCATGACCCAGAAATATCATTAATAGATGTATATGCCCCTAATGAATCAAGAAAAAAAAAGGAAAGTACAGTAGTCCTCTTCATTATAGCAAAGAACAGGAAGCTAAGGGGGCACCCATTAACTGGGGCATGGCTGAACAAATTATGGCACCCAAATATTATGAGACACTATTGTGCTGCAAAAAATAACAAAAAGGATAGTTCCGAAGAAACCTGGGAAAACGTATATGAACTGCTGCAGAGCGTAACAATTATAATTAGAAGAATGTATGTAATAACAACAATATTGTAAAGACAAACAGCTCTGGAAGGCTTGAGAATTTTGATTTATACAATGACCAACCATATTTTCAGAGGACTGCTGATGAAACACCCACCTCCTGATGGAGAAGATAATGGTCCCAAGATGAAGAATGAGACAGATGTTTTTGGTTACAGCCAAAATGGGAATCTGTTTTGTTTAGCTATGCATGTTTGTTACAAAGATTTTGTTTTTCTTTTTCTCAAGGGAAGGAGAGAGTGGAGAAGGAGAAGGGAGTTAGAGGTAGGGCTGCCAAGAAAAAGAGGAAAAGAGTTTTTGAAATGCACTGAAGAGAATAGGAGACAAGTCAGAAGCAACACAGACAAGCAGGACAGTTTTTAAAGGTAGTGTGTTGGATGTATATTTAAAAAGAAAAACAGCCTGTACATAATAGAGATTTTTTTTTCAATTTCACATACAATTCTTTTTTATCTATGTATATGAAAGGGATAATTTTAAGCTGATATTTGTTAAGTTCAAAGTTTTTTTTAATGGAGGAAAACCCTAAATCCTGTTTTTTTTTTTTTTTTTTTTTTTACTTCATGGATAAGTTTTGCAACCTTTCAAGGCCACATTTTCTTCATTTGCAAAATAAGGGAGTTGGACTAGATGACCTCTACTTATCATCCTCTAATCTCTGATCCTGTGTCTAAATGATCTCTGAAATCCCTTCCAGCCTTGACTCGCTATAATCCTGCCCCCTATCTTCTTCACTTCACCTAGAGTATGCTGCTTTCTCAGAGAAGTCCTCCCTTCCCTTCAGTCCACTGCTATTTGTAACTCTGTAATGTAGAACTCAGATTATACTTCTCCCACTTGTAACGAGAGAGCAGAATTCTGAGCAGTGGGTAGAAGTTGCAAAGGAACAAATTTTATCATGATATCAGGGGGAATTTCCTAAAGACCAGGGTTGTTCAAAGTGGAATTGGCTACCCTAGGAATCACTCATCAGCAGACATCATCAGGCAGAAGCTGGGTGAAAGGCTGACCAAGATGTTATAAAAAGGGGGTTCTACCTCACATCTTTCAGATTGGCCAATATGGCAGTAAAGGAAAGTGATAAATATTGGAGGGTATGTCCAAATTGGGACACTAACGCACTGTTGGAGTTGTGAACTGATCTAACCATTCTGGAAGGCAATTTGGAACTATACCCAAAGGGCTATAAAACTGCATATCAGGGGCAGCTGGGTAGCTCAGTGGATTGAGAGCCAGGCCTAGAGACGGGAAGGTCCTAGGTTCAAATCCGACCTCAGACACTTCCCAGCTGTGTGACCCTGGGCAAGTCACTTGACCCCCATCGCCTACCCTTACCACTCTTCCACCTATGAGTCAATACACAGAAGTTAAGGGTTTAAAATTAAAAAAAACAAAAAACAAAAAAACAAAAAAAACTGTGCATATCCTTTGATCCTGTAATAATAAAAAAAAGAGGGAAAGGATCTACTCGCACAAAAAAATTTATAGCAGCTCTTTTTGTGGTAGCAAAGAACTGGAAATTGAGGAGATGTCCATCAGTTGGGGAATTACTGAACAAATTGTAGTACATAGTGATGGAATACTATTGTGGTATAAGAAGTGATAAGCAAGATGATTTCAGAAAAAGCTGGAAAGATCTGCAGGAACTGATGAAGAGTGAAAGAAGCAGAACTGGGAGAACACTGAATACAGTAACAGCAATATTGTGCAATGATCATCTATGAAAACTTGGCTACTAGAAGCAATGCAATTGTCTTAGACAGTCCTGAAAGATGATGGGGAATGCTATCCATCTTTAGAGAAAGAACTGTTGGAGTGGGATGAATGTGGATCAATGCAGACCATCTTTCACATCAGTGTATCTGAGGTTTTATTTTGGGTTTTGGTTATGTATGAGTATGCTCTTATAACAATGACCAAAAGGGAAGTGTGTTTTGCATGATGAAAACATTTTTAAAGGGGGAATTTCTATTTTTTTTAAACCCTTGTATTTCAGTGTATTGTCTCATAGGTGGAAGAGTGGTAAGGGTGGGCAATGGGGGTCAAGTGACTTGCCCAGGGTCACACAGCTGGGAAGTGTCTGAGGCTGGATTTGAACCTAGGACCTCTTGTCTCTAGGTCTGACTCTCACTCCACTGAGCTACCCAGCTGCCCCCTTCTATTTTTTTTTTTAATATTTTCCCATGTTTATATGATTCAGTTCCTTTCCCTCCCCTCTTCCCTCCTCCCTCCCAGAGCCAACAAACAATTCCACTGGGTTGTATAAATGTTATCACTTGATACCTATTTCCATATTATTCATTTTCGCTATTGAGCAATCTTTTAAAGTCTAAACCCCAAATCACATACCATTCATACAAGTGATAAGCGATAAGTCATATGTTTTTCTTTTGCGTTTCTACTCCCATATTTCTTTCTCTCAATGTTGATAGCATTCTTTCCCATAAGTCCTTCAGGACTGTCCTGGCTTGTTGCATTGCTACTTGTAGCAAAGTCCAGTACATTGGATTGTTCCACCATGTTTTACTTTCTGTGTATCGTGTTCTCCTGGTTCTGCTTATTTCACTCTGCATCAATTCATTGAAGTTCTTCCAGTTCATATAAAAATCCTCCAGATCATTATTCCTTACAGCATAATAGTATTCCATCACCATCATATGCCACAATTTGTTCAGCCACTTCCCAATCAAAGGGCATCCTCTCATTTTCCCTTTTTTTTGCCACCACAAAGCACAGATATGAATATTTTTGTACAAATATTTTTATTATCTCTTTGGGGTACAAACCCAGTAGTGGTATTGCTGGATCAAAGGGCATGCATTCTTTTAAATCTCTTTGGGCATAATTCCAAATTGCCTTCCAGAATTGCTGGATTAAGTCACAACTCCACCAGCAATGCATTAGTGTCCCAATTTTGAAGCAAAAAAAGGGATTTCTACATGGGTATGGATTGTGGAAGATGGCCTCTGAGATGTTCCAACTGTGATTCTGGCTCGGATGCTCAAGGCTCAGCCAAGCAGTTATATCTTAGGGGACCAAGTCCCAAGAGAGCAGAAAATTTGTGACAGCGGAGGAGCTTATCAGAGAGGACTGTCAGGGGCTGGAGAGCTCCAGGGTGAAGCTGGGCTGAGGGAGTTGTCAGAAGGGGACCTCAGAGGCTTATCTGTCCCAGAATAAATCTATACACAATACCAACAGAGCAGAGAGGTGGGCATGAAAGACTAGGGTTTTAGAGTCTTTTCCTTCTTGGGCTCAGCTAAGGGAATGAATGACCCCAGAAACAACAGCAAAGGCTGAGTCCTGCAGTGGAGGGAGGCTGTTCCTTTCTTCAAAAGTTTAGATAGTGGCAATTAGGGAGCATTATGGATAGAATGCCAGGCCTGGAATTAGGAGGACTTGGGTTCAAATCTGACCTTGGACACTTCCCAGCTGTGTGATCATGGGTGAGTCACTTAACCTCCATTGCCTACCCCTTACTGCTCTTCTTCTACCTTGGAACCAATATACACTATTGATTCTAAGATGGAAGATAAAGGTGGTTGTTTTTTTTTTTTTTAATTGATGCTAAGACAGAAGATAAAGATTTAAAAAAAAAAAAGTTTATATGGTCCCGTGCTATAGGTAAGGATGGAAGGAGAGGAGTGGGTGTGTATGCCAGATATACCTTACACACACACACACACACACACACACACACACACACACACACTCCCCTACATACACAGATATTTGTACACACAAGACATTTCCTATATATACACAGAGGTGCATGCAGATAGAGACATCCTGATACATAAAAGCACACACAGAGACACCCATGCACACAGGCATTCCACACACACACAGAGAAACACATGCACAGGCACACATATGACACACAAACCTATCTGTAGTTGGATGTCAGTGTGAGTGGAGTGCAGTTCTCAGTCTTGTCTGCAGAGGGAGCCTCCCCCCCACCATTGGCAACCCCACCGGTCATCTGCAGAAGAGAGCTTCTATCCAACACAACCTGTGGCTAGTCAGGTTGGGCCAGCAGAGAGGGCCAGTCTCCTACTGGAGGGAGGACAGGCTACTTGCTCTCATTCTTTGTCCCTCTCCTGGATCCCCACAGGAGGTCTTCTTCTCTTATGACCCCAAGTCTCCAAGAGTATCCGTCTGGGGGAGTTTTCTTCTTGGGTGGATATTGTCAGAAATAATCATTGGCTTAAGATTATCCTGAGGCTGCTGTGAGAATCACTCTGGAGCAGCAGAAGGAACGCTGAATGTGGAGTCTGGAGTTCCCAGAATTCCAGAATTTGAGAATTGGAAGGGACCTTAGAAGCCACCTAACTCAACACATACCATGCTTTACCCAACAAGACAGTCTCAGCTTAAAGCCCTCCAAGGAAAGGAGGAGAGCCACCATCGTCCCAGGCAGCCTTTTAGGGCAACTTAGACTGTGAAGTTCTTTCTCACATTGGACCTAAATTGGTCTCTTTGCATTTCTACCTATTACTGACAGTACTGACTTCTGGGGCCAAACGGAACACGTCCCATCCCTCTTCCACCTGACTGTTCTTCAAATACATGAAGCTGCCTATCATATCACCCCCTCGGTGACACAGCCCCCTTCTAGGCTAAGCATGCTGGGTTTCTTCATGTGAAGGATCCCTGGCTTTGGTTCCTGACCCTGACACTTGTTAATTTAAAAAGTTTCTGATCTTCAATTTCTTCATCCTTAGAGTGCAGCCCTTACCTCTTACTATCAAGTATATTTTCCCTTCAATTTTCCTTGAACACGTGCTTGAGTCTCATTTTTATCCCCATCATTTTGCACCTCTTATCTGTGTTCATGTTGTATGAATTCTCAAACTTGGTAGGATGTAAGCTCCTTGAGGGTAGGCACTGTGCTATGTTTTTATACTGGTGTCCCCAATTCCCCCTCCAATGTCTTTATTTTATTTTATTTTATTTTGTTGATTAATTAAGAGAATTTTTCCATGGTTACATAATTTATGTTCTTTCCCTCCCCTCCTCCCACCTCCCTTCCATAGCCAATGAGCAACTCCACTGGGTTTTACATATGCATTGATCAAGACCTATTTCCATATTATTGATATTTGCATTAGGGTGATCCCTTAGAGTCTACATCCGGAAACATATCCCCATCGACCCATGTGATCAAACAGTTGTTTTTCTTCTGTGTTTCTGCTCCTACAGTTCTTTCTCATAGGTTCCTCAGAATTGTCCTGGATCATTGCATTGCTGTTAGTAGAGAAGTCCATTACATTTGATTGTGCCACAGTGTATCCGTCCCTGTGTATAAAGTTCTCTTGGTTCTGCTCCTTTTGCTCTGCATCAATTCCTGGAGGTCTTTCCAGTTCACATGGAATTCCTCCAGAATCTGACCTCTTATATTTCCTTCCTGTATGACCTTTGGCAAGTCCCTTTGTCATTTTACTACAGAGGAGGGTTGGCCTCTGGGTCCCTTCCACCTCTGATTCTGTGATTAAGCTAATTTTTTATAATAAAATGCTCTCTCATGGAGCACATATGTTAAGAACAACTCATGTAGAATATAGACTACTAATAATAACTTGGATTTATATAGCACATACATTTCTATAGAGGAAGGAAGGTTCTTAATCCCTCTCTGTAAAGGAAAGTGGAGTGGGGAGCACCTACCTGTGAGAGAAGGTTGTTCCCAGAGGATAAATTAAGCCGTGGGAAAAGCACAGGGAGCATATCCCACATGGGGATTGCCTTCCCCTACTAGGGGTGGATAGCAACTCCACAGATACCTTCTTGTTGTTTAGAATCAAATATTATCCCTCTCCTCAGCAGTTCCTGGGCTGCTGCCCCCATGAATGGTCAGCGTTCATGATTCTTGCACCAGAAAGTCAAAGTCTCCAACAGAAATGATATGGAGGGGGCAGCTGGGTAGCTCAGTGGAGTGAGAGTCAGGCCTAGAGACAGGAGGTCCTAGGTTCAAATCCGGCCTCAGCCACTTCCCAGCTGTGTGACCCTGGGCAAGTCCCTTGACCCCCATTGCCTACCCTTACCAATCTTCCACCTATGAGACAATACACCAAAGTACAAGGGTTTAAAAAAAAAAAAAGAAATGATATGGAATCTTCTTAGCAATGTCCAGAAGGAGGGAGAGGTTAATCCTGCCATCTTCCATCCTGGCCAAGTTTCATGTGGACTAATGTATTTATTTCTGGGTTCCACATTTTAGAAAGGACCCTCAAAAGCTAGGCCTTGCCCAGGAGAGAGCAACTGCAATCATAAGGGGTCTTTTTTTTTTTTTTAAACCCTTACCTTCTGTCTTGGAGTCAATACTGTGTATTGGCTCCAAGGCAGAAGAGTGGTAAGGGTAGGCAATGGGGGTCAAGTGACTTGCCCAGGGTCACACAGCTGAGAAGTGGCTGAGGCCAGATTTGAACCTAGTACCTCCTGTCTCTAGGCCTGGCTCTCAATTCACAGAGCTACCCAGCTGTCCCCATAAGGGGTCTTGAGAGGAAGTATAGTGTGGTGGATAGAGGCTGACAGTGGAGTCAGAAGAACTTGCTTTGGAATCCTACCTTAGACACTGGCTGTGTGACTTTGGGCCAGAGCACTAATCCTCTCTGAGACTCATTTTCCTAAACTGTAAGGTGAGAGGATTAGACTAGGTGACTTCTAAGATCTCTTATAGTTGTAAATCTATGATGTGAGGCTCTACTCCAGCTTCCATGTGCCAGGACCAGTGAACTCACAATGTAGGCATATTGTCCCTTCTGTGCCCCAAGCAAAGCATGCCCATCAAAGTAGCCATTGTGTTTTCCTCAACAATTGGTCCTAGGCTGCCAGCTCTGGCCCATGGATGTGCAGGAAAATGAAGCAGAAGGGGAGATTGGGGGTCCCCTACCCAAAGGCTTCCACGACTCTTTCATTCTCTATCTCTCTTTGTCTCTGTCTCACCTTCCAAATCAGAAATTAATTCTTTGTTTTGTTGATTGTTTAGACTTAAGAAAGTGAAGGAAAAAATGTCATTAATGCAGACGAAACTTTAAAATGTGTCCTACCTAAATGTCTTTTCTTTTCAGAGAGCCATTTGTTAAATCTTTACCAGCATGCCCCTGAACATTGGTCACATAATCTCTCCCAGGTGACAATCTAGAATCTGGGGGACTTTAACTGCTTCACTTGACGTGGCAATTCTATATCAGTCCTATTGCTTCTTAGTTCCAGGACCTTCCTTTTTGAACCCCTGATCTCCAGTGGGTGTGTAGGTCCTAGTAGAAACCAGGAAAATGCAAGGGAAAAGTTGGCATTATGAAAGTTTAGAAAGCACTTTCCTCACAACGACCCTGTGAAGTACAGACTATATACTCTCTCTCTCATATATAAATATATATTTATT
>NW_025372178.1:0-1805 GCF_016433145.1 Gracilinanus agilis | reverse complement strand
CCTCTGAGGTCCCTTTAGTTCTAGAGCTAGAATATTGTGTTTGACCTTGGACAATTCACTTCCCCATCCTGGGCTGTGGGGGAAGAGAAGCTTGGACTAGCTATGGCTTCCAGCATACTTTCTTTTTCTAGACATACAGTCCTATGATACTATCGCCTATGTCGTACATTCATCTAATCCTTGCCATATATTCTCCTCGTATCTCTCTGGGTAGAGCTGACCTTGCCAAGAGTGGGCACCTTAAACATGCCTCCCTCCTCTACAACCAGCCTCACCCCAGGCCTCCACTGACTGGCCATCAGCCAGGAGCAGAGAGCAGACCCCATCTGCCCTTTGATTCCTCTGTCTTAGGGATCAATAATTAAATCAACATTAAGTTACCTTTTCTACTGTGAAGGGCTGCCCTATGATGCCACCCAGAACTCCTGGGATTCTGGGTCCTAGACTCCCTAGACACAGCTCCCTTCCCTGGTCACCCCTCCTTGCCTCTTTTCATTCAGCAATTTCAGCCCATCCTTCTTGCTGTCAGTCCCTATCCCATTCATTCTTGTGCTCCCATTGTGCCCTCTGGAATTCTTATTCTATTAATATTAGACTCGGGCCCTGTTAAGAATAATATGGATATAGATGGATATATTCAATAATGTTAATGGTTATTGATAATTATGAAAGCCACCTGCCTGATAAGATCTAATTCAAATCGCCTGCCATTACCTTTTGCCCACCTGGCTGCTTTGTAGGAAAGAGAGCGTCTCTCAATCCCATCAGGAGTCTTATACCTCTGTCTATGTAATCACACTTCCTACGTAAGAGGAATCATGGGAAATGTAGTCATCAAGTCCTCTAAGCATCCACAGGAAGTTTATATCATGGACCTGAATATTAAGGCTCAATGAACCCCAAATTTCCAATAACACAGCCCTCATTCTGCTAAGTACTTTGTGCATATTTTCTACTTACTTCTCTGTGCCCTTGATGTAGTTTCCCCCAGCAGAATGGAAGCTTCTTGAGGGCAGGGACCATTTCATTTTGTCTATTTCCAGTGCCTGACACACATGCTGAAGCTTGGGAAATGATTGGACAAATGGCATTATGGGAAAGTGACTGAGTACTTTTGTGCCGTGCTTCATGAATATTTGTTGAGTCCACCTGAATTGAAATGGACATTCCAGGGCACTCACCCCAGCAAAGATGTTGCTCAATCTTGGACATTAGTCATACTAAGAGGTGAATTTTACATAGTACCCCACGATTTGCAAAGTGCTTTATTACACATCATCTTGTTGATACTTCACAATCATGCTGGCAAGTAAGATAGAAATTAGGCCCATTTTACAGATGAGGAAACGGAGTCTCAGAGAGATCAAGTGACTTGCCCATGGTTCAACCAGAGTCAAAGTCCAAATCCAAGGCTCTTTTGATTCCAACACCAGAGCTCTTTCATCACTCCGTTATAATGCCTCGTGTGCAATCCCTCCCATTCTCTGGAATTCAGTTTCATCATCTGTAGTGGATGGAATCTCTGAGGCCCCTTCCCATTCTTTGACTTCATGCTATTTTTCTGTATATCTGACATGAGGCTCTGCATTCAAGCAGGTTGAGAAGTTTGGAGCCTTGGGGTATGTGCAAGGACCAAATCAGGATAAAGGTCCCAAAGGGCCAATCACATGCTAGTCTTAATCATCTGAAAGAACATCAAAACATTTTTCTTCCCTTGTATAAAGTCTTTAAAAAAAAAACCCTTACCTTCCATCTTGAAGTATATGCATGATATACATATACTACATATGTATATATATATATAT
>NW_025372177.1:0-7207 GCF_016433145.1 Gracilinanus agilis | reverse complement strand
AAGTGTCTGAAGATTGTGTAAATACAAAATGTATATATGTCTATAATATAAATAGTTGCAAGTTCCATAAGATTTTAACCACATAAGAAAATTAAGCTATTTTCTTGTCTGGTTAACATTGATATACAGAACTAATGATTGTAAAAATGTATATTAGTGTAAATAATGTGTGTGTGTATATATATATATATATATATATGTGTGTGTGTGTGTGTGTGTGTGTGTGTGTGTGTGCATGTTATATAGTTGAAAAAGTAGAATAGAATTGTAAATAATAGTCCCAAACCATGTAGATACTGTAGCATACTAACAATTTAGCAGATAATTAGAACATTAAACATAGGGAAAGTGCAGAAAGAGATAGAGAAGTTCAAAAATACTTTAGTGAGCTAGTACAGGAAAAGCATAAGAATAAAATATATAAGTGATGTTGGATAGAAAACTAAGAATTCTAACATACTAAGACAGATTCTCTATATAAAAACTAACATTGCATTTAAAACATAGGTAATTTAAACATAATTTGATAACAGCTAGGAATAATGAGATAGTTGTATTTCATTACTTGATAGACATATAATAAAAGTAGAAACAAGTTAAAATTTGGTTAAATAATAACTTAGAAGAGTTTAATGATAAGAAAATTGTTACACTGTAAACTTAGACATTGTGTTCAATGGAAAACTTTTCTTGTTACAAAATTGTTTTGTACCCTATAAATATTGTTATATAAATTGCAACCCTCATCCCCTTACCAACGCCTCCAAAACCTGTCTTAGGATAGAAATAGATAGATAATTAGTACAGTGAAAAGACATGATAAAGATTTATTATTTTGGAGGGAGAGGGAACAGAAGATATGAATAGGAAATAATGATGCATGAATTAAGTGGGACTTTTGGAAAAAGTCCCACCACAATAAACTGGGATACTGTAAGGAAGGGGGATGGGACAAAAAGAGCCAGAAGAAGTCTGTTGGTGACAGTTGGTGACAGTTGAGACCACTTTGCTAAAGTTGTTGATTATTTCTACAAGCTTCTTAGTTGATTCTCTAGGATTTTTTAAGTAGACCATCATATCATTTGCAAAGAGTGATAGCTTAGTCTCCTCATTACCTATTTTAATACTTTCAATTTATTTTCCTTCTCTAATTGCTACTTCTAGTGTTTCTAGTACAATGTTAAATAATAGAGGTGACAATGGGCATCCTTGTTTCGCTCCTGATCTTATTGGGAATGCTTCTAATGTGTCCCCATTGCATATGATGCTTATGGATGGTTGAAGACAGTGATGGCCAAATTATGACCCTGGGCCAGATGCGGGCCCCCTGAAATATTCTATCTGGCCATGGGACATTATTCCTTATCTGACAAATACAATGGGTAGGATACAATACAATGAAACTTTGAAAGAGTTGCCTTAGAAACAGACTGAGAGATGAGTATTTCCTTTCCTTTCTTTTTAAAAAGTTTGTCCATCACTGGTTTAATAAATATACTGTTTATTATTTTTAGGAAAGTCCCTTCTATTGCTATACTTTCTAGTGTTTTCAGTGGGAATAGGTGTTGTATTTTGTCAAAGGCTTTTTCAGCATCTATTGAGATAATCATGTGATTTTTGTTCATTAGCTTGTTCATATGGTCAATTACGTGGATGGTTTTCCTAATACTGAACCATCCTTGCATTCCTGGTATAAATCTCACCTGATCATAATGAATAACCCTCTTGATCACTTGCTGGAGTCTTTTTGCTAGTATTCTATTTAAAATTTTTGCATCTTTGTTCATTAAGGAGATAGGTCTGTAGTTTTCTTTCTGGTTTTGATCTAACTGGCTTTAGGATCAGTACCATATTCGTGTCATAAAAGGAATTTGGTAGAACTCCTTCTTTGCTTATTATGTCAAAAAGTTTGTATATTATTGACATTAGTTGTTCTTTGAATGTTTGATAGAATTCACTTTTGAATCCATCTGGTCCTGTGGATTTTTTCTTAGGGAGTTCTTTGATGATTTGTTCAGTTTCTTTTTCTGATATAGGATTATTTAAGTATTCTATTTCTTCTGCTGTTAATCTAGGCAATTTATATTTTTGTAAATATTCATCCATATCACCTAGATTGCTATATTTATTGCCATATAATTGGGCAAAATATTTTTTAATAATTGCCTTAATTTCCTTATCATTAGAGGTGAGGTCTCCCGTTTCATCTCTGGTACTGTTAATTTGGTTTTATTCTTTCCTTTTTTTTCTTAGATAGACCAGTACTTTGTCAATTTTATTTGTTTTTTTTTTTCAGAGCCAGCTTCTAGTCTTATTTATTAATTCAATAGTTCTTTTACTTTAGATTTTATTAATTTCTCCTTTAATATTTATTATCTCTAATTTAGTTTTCATATGGGGATTTTTCTTTTGTTCTCTTTCTAGTTTTTTAAATTTGCATGCCCAATCATTGACCTCTGCTCGCCCTAATCTCTTAATATATACACTCAACAATATAAATTTCCCCTTAACTACTGCTTTGTCTGTATCCCACAGGTTTTGGTAGGATGTCTCATCATTGTCATTCTCTTCAATGAAATTAATACTTGTTTCTATTATTTGTTCTTCAATTAACTGATTTTGGAGAATCATATTATTCAATTTCCAATTAGTTTTTAATTTGTCTTTCCATTTGCCATATTATTTTAATTGCATTATGATCTGAAAAGTTTGCATTTATTTTTTTCTGCTCTTTTGCATTTGTTGGCAATATTTCTATGTCCTAGTGCATGGTCAATCTTTGTGAATGTACCATGTGCTGATGAAAAGAAAGTGCATTCCTTTTTGTCCCTATTTATTTTTCTCCACATATCTATTAACTGTAATTTTTCTAGGATTTCATTCTCCTCTCTTACCTCTTTCTCATTTATTTTTTGTTTTGATTTATCTAGATCTGATATGGGAAGGTTAAGGTCTCTTACTAGTATTGTTTTACTATCTATTTCCTCCTTGAGCTCTGCTAGTTTCTCCTTACATGTTAAGTACTGATATTTCCTCATTGTCTATACTGCCTTTTATCAGGATGTAGTTACCTTCCCTATCTCTTTTGATTAGATCTATTTTTACTTTGGCTTTATCATTTATCAAGATTACATCTCCTGCCTTCTTTTCTCAGTTGAAGCCCAATAGATTCCCTGCATCCTTTCACCTTCACCTTGTGTGTCTATCTGCCTCATGTGTGTTTCTTGTAGACAACATAAGATAGGCTTTTTTTTTCTAATCCACTCTGCTATTTGCTTCTGTTTTATGGGAGAGTTCATCCAATTCAACTTCAGAGTTATGATTGCCATCTGTGTATTCCCCAACATTTTGAAGTCCTCTTCTAATTCTGCCTTTTCTTCTTTAGCTATTTCCTTTTAAATAAGTGGTTTACTTTTAATGAGTCCCCCAAATTCCTACCCTTATTTACTTCACTTTCTTCCCCCTCCCTTTTTTTTGCCCTTGTCATTTTTTAGAGTCTATTAGATTCACTCCCCCCTCTCTTTCCCTCCCTTTATGTGCTCCCTGCCCCACTCCCCCCTTGTTTTTTCCCTTCCACTTTTCCCTGTAGTGTAAGATAGAATTTGTTACCTCAGTGGATCTAGCTGCTCTTGCTCCTCAGAAATGATACCTCTGAGAGTGAGGTTTAAGTATCACCTATTGACACTCTCTTCCTCTCCTTCTTATAGAGTATTTTCCCCTCCCCTTCCCATACACCTCTTTGTGTGGTATAGATTATCCTATTTTTCTTATTCCTTTAAGTTTCTCTTGGTGCCATCTTCTATTCCCCCACCTCTTTTCTTCCTTTTTTTTGTATTATCATAGACCACTTTATACCCCAAAATTTCCCTATGTATAGTTCTTCTAATTACTATGATAGTGAATACATTTTTTGAGAGTTACAAATAACATTTTTCCACATAGGAATATAAGCAATTTGATCTTATTGAAGCCCTTAAGGAAGAACCTTTAATTTTTTTTCCTTTCCCCTTTGTTTCTTATTTACCTTTTCATGTTTCTCTTGGTTTTTGTGGTTGGATATCAAACTTTCCATTTAGTCCTGGGATTTTCTTTGCAAATGCTTGGAAATCTTCTATTTTGTTGAATGCCCATACTTTCTCCTGGAAGTATGTAAACACTTTTGATGGGTAGGTGATCCTTGGTTGTAGTCCCATTTCTCTTGCCTTTCTGAATATCATGTTCCAAGCCTTGTGGTCTTATAATTTGGAGGCTGCCAGATCCTGTGTGATACTCATTGGTGCTCCTTGATATCTGAATTATCTCTTTCTGGCTTCTTGTAATATTTTCTCTTTTACCTGGAAGTTTTTGAATTTGGCTTATTACATTCCTGGGGGTTGTCTTTTGAGGATTTAGCGTAGAAGATATTCTATGGGCTCTTTAAATGTCTATTTTGCCCTCTTCTTCAAGGACATTTTGAATAATTACTTGTAGTATTATATCTAGATTTCAATTTGTCTGATTTTCTTTGGAAGAGCAATAATTCTCAAGTTGTCTTTTCTAGATCTGTTTTCTTGATCTGTTATCTTCTCATTAAGATATTTCATGTTTCTTTCTATTTTATCAGTCTTTTGACTTTGCTTTATTAATTCTTGCTGTCTTGTGAGATCATTGGCTTCTACTTGTCCAATTCTAGTCTTTAAAGACTGGTTTTTGGCTATAATCTTTTGGTTTTCCTTTTTCTGTTTGGTCTATTTGGCTCTTCATGGCTTCCAGCTGGTCATTTCTGTTCTTCAATTTGTTTATCATTTCATCTGATTTCTGAATCTCAATTTCCAATTGTGAAATTCTGCCTTTTAAACTGTTATTTTCTTTTTTAACTATTTCCCATTTTTCTTACCAAATCTCTTCCACCTTTCTCATGATCTCAGATTGGAATTTTTCAAGAGCTTGTGACCAATTATTATTTTTGGGGGAGGGTTTGGATGTGTTTACATGTTTGTCCTCCTCTACTGTCTGTTCTGTGATATGGATTTTTTTCTATGTAAAAATTATCTAGAGTTAGTGGATTTTTCTTGCTTCTTTTTTAAGTTGGTTTTTCTTGAGCCTTGCTAGCTATTACCCAGCTGTTTCTTGCTTCCCTCATAAGTCTGGGTGAAGAAGGGCAGGCTCTCTGTATGGAGCAGTTTTTGCCTGAGGCTACTTTTTGAGTCTGCTTGCATGGTTTCTGCTGTATGTTGTCCCAGGCCCACTCCCCTCTCCACACCCAAGGTGTGCATTCTTCAGCCTTCTGAGGTTTCAGCTCCAGCTGCTTTCAGTGATGCCCTTGATCTGCTGCCAAGAACTTAGAGGTTGTTCCCCACTGCTTTAATTTTAGGGCACTGGCTATGTATGAATCCTGCCATGTAGGTGGGTTTGGGGGAAGGTTTGATCCGCTTAAGGTTTGGTGGGAGCTAATTTATCCTCACATAGTGTGGAAATGCCCAAATCCATCTTATCTTTGATGCCACGCCCTTTTGTGGAGTCCCTTCACTCATATGAACTTGGCCTTTTTGTTCTTTTGAGGTATTGTATAAGTTGGTGCTGGGGAGGGTAAAAGTTCTGCACCTACTCTGCAGCCATCTTAACCCTGAAGTCCAAAAATTGACATAAGTAAAAGAGATAATCAGGGAAACTACATTTTGCTAACAGATAGCACTAGCAATGAAGTATTATTAAAATTGTAAAAAAATTTACAGCAAATATCACTGACTAAGTTCTCACTTCTGAAATGTATAGGGAACAGAGTCAAATTTATAAAATTAATAACCATTCCCCAATTGATAAGTAATCAAATCTATAAATAGCCACTACTCAGAAGAAGAAATCAAAAACATCTATAGTTATATGAAAAATGCTCCAAATAACTATTGAGTAGAGACAGGAAAATTAGAATAGCTGTAAGATTAATACCTCCCATTTATCATAAATGATAAATGCTGGGAGAGGTGGGGTATAAGGTAAAATATTTCCACTGATAAACTGTTGGTGAAGTTGTGAATTAGTGTAGCCATTCTGGGTAACAATTTGTAATTATGCTGAAGGGACTATAAAACTCTATATTCATTTGGTCCAGCAATATCATCATTCTGTAGCATCCCAAAGAGATTAAAGGAAAAAGAGGAAAGAACATATATACAGAAAACTAACTATAGCTGCTCCTTTTGTGGTGGCAAAGAATTAGGATTTTAGGAATAGGTCATGACATGATTGTGATAAAGTACCACTTTCCTATAAGAAATAACAAGGGAGATAGTTTTAGTTAAAAAAAAATGCCAAGAGCTATATGAACTGATGGAAAGTGAAGTTGGAAGAGCAGAAAATCTTGGTACTGTTGCAATGATGATCATTTTTTAAAGACTTGTCTACTCTGATCAAAACAGTGATCCAAGATTATTCCAAAACACTCTTGCTGAAAAAAATTCATTTTCTCCATAGAGAAAACAGATGAACTCTGAGTGTAAATTTATGTATAATTTCTCATTTTTCCCCCTCTTATTTTATAATGTGGTTAATATTGAAACCTATTTTCTATAATTTCATATTTACAATTGATTATAAAAGTGGTATTGCTGGGTCTAGGGACCTGTGCTTCTGGCAGTCAGTGTAGCAGAGTAAGGAACATCCTGAGCTCTTCCAAACACACATCTAAATAACTACTAAAGAAAAAAATCCTCAAAAATTTTTGGAGCAGCAAAACCAATGAAAGACAGAGTGATGCATGGTGTCAGCCAAAGAAAAAGTAGAACATAAGAAAGGATCTGTCTTGCTGGGATGAGAGGTAAGAGCAATGGAAGGAGCAATGTGAGAGTAGCCTGGTGCAAGTGCTGAGGTGTGAGATGAAATCAGTAGAATGAGTAGCATGAGAACTGGCCTGGTATAAGTACTGGAGTAAGACATATTGCTGGGTTTAAGGATTTACAGAGTTTTATAACACTCTTGGAATAATTCCATATTTCTCTCCAAAATAAATGGACCAGTTCACAGTTGCACCAATAGTGTATTAGTGTCCCTATTTTCTGCTTCCAAAAATAGGTTTTTTAGCCTTCAGTGATAAGAAAACATTTAAAGTGAGCTTCAAGAACTGGGTAGAAACTGAGGAGTTAAAGGAGACAGGGAAGCACATAAAGGCATAGGGAAAAGTATGAACAAAGAAACAGAGTCAAGAAAGCATATATATATATATATATAT
>NW_025372176.1:0-6316 GCF_016433145.1 Gracilinanus agilis | reverse complement strand
GGCTCCGGGCTCCACGCCGCCATGCTCCGGGCTCCGGGCTCCACGCCGCCATGCTCCATGCTCCGGGCTCCGGGCTCCAGGCTCCAGGCTCCGGGCTCCACGCCGCCATGCTCCGGGCTCCGGGCTCCGGGCTCCATGCTCCATGCTCCATGCTCCAGGCTCCATGCTCCGGGCTCCAGGCTCCAGGCTCCGGGCTCCACGCCGCCATGCTCCGGGCTCCGGGCTCCGGGCTCTGGGCTCCGGGCTCCGTGCTCCACGCCGCCATGCTCCGGGCTCCAGGCTGGTTCACCTTCCTCCTCCTCTTGTTTCTGCTCGGCACTCTCCGCCCCCACCATCCAGGGTGGACCCGGTTCCCGTCCCTTTGGAGGCTTAGCCACCACCTGTCTTGGGCATGGCCCGGGATGCCGTCCCCGGTGGGGAGCACATGCAGGCCTCCCCGCCCTCCGATGCCGAGCCCCCTGGCCGGGGCCCACACTCTGGCCGGAGTCTCCAGGGCCGCTTTCCACAGATCAGCCCCGGGTTGCCGAGGGGCCACCCCGTGACCACAGACAGAAAGAGCCGGCCGCTCCTCTCTGAGAACTGCCTCCGCTCAGGAGGGGCCGTTGCACTCCGGCGGCCCACCTTGTGCCATCCTCTCCGAGGGCACACGAGGAACGCGAGCTCCGCTGGGTCCTGCCATCTTGGAAAGTCTTGGACGCGGAGCCTGGAGGCTGGGGCTCCTCCCCCAGAGGCCTGCTGAAGCCTTTGGCCATGGCACGCTGTAGAACAAACCCAATGGCCGTAGATGCCCCTCAGGCCATTTTAGCAGGTTCTGGCTCAGTTCCTGGCAAAGATGCTGGAGGGGTTTGCCAAGTCCTTCTCCAGCTCATTTTACAGAAGAGGAAACAGAGGCAAACAGGGGGAAGCGACATGCTCAGGGTCCCATGGCTAGTAAGCATGTGAGACTGGATTTGAACTCAGGGCTTTCCGATTCCAGGCCCAGGGGGTAGCCATCGCCCACCCAGGGAATTCCTTTTCAACGTGTCTTCTACTGTGGGTCTCCTCCGAGGCCCAGGCAGTGACTTGGGGCGCCCTGAGCTTCCCGTGCGGCCTTTCCAGACAAGGATTATCCCTTTGGTCCTGGGCCGGGTATTTTGGCGTGTCTCGACTCCTTTTGGCCCGGAGCAGAGAGGCCTGTTGGAAAGGAGGCTGTAAGGAAGGCTTTTGCTCTACTGCATCAGCCGCCTTTTGGCCACCAGGAAAGGGCAGGCCCAGACCGGCCCGATGCTGGGTATCCCTGCTCTGTCTGTATGTCTGGCCGCCCCCTTCTCTTGGGTTCCTCTTCCCCCGGGAGGGCCTCCTGGCTCGTGGCGGGCCTGCCCGGCATTCTCCTCCGGCCTCGGCGCCTGCTGGTGGGTTCCAATGGGGTAGCTGGGAGGAGGGTCGCCAGGGGAGCGCAGGTGACGCCCACACATTAGGGGCCAAGAGAGGAACGTGGCCCCTCTTTGCGCTGCACCTGTTGGGGCCGCCGGGCCTCTCCAGACAGCTGGATGATGGTGGGGGTCCTGGGCGCCCATCAGCTTTGATGGTCCCGAATGCCCTGAAGTGGCGGCGCCGCGCTGAAATCTGGCCCCGACAATACCCGTCTGATTGGAACAGCAGAAAACGCCCCCCGGCCTGGCACGATCCTCGGGCAATCCGGCTGCCTGCCCTGGGGAGGAGGGAGGGAGGGAGGCCTCCGTGCTCCGGGCTCTGTGGCCGGCTCGCCCCCCGGAAAGCCGAGTGGATGCGCCAGCTGCATCCCCGGCGGGGGCCAGAGCCGGCCGGTGGCCTCCTCCTCCCTCCCCAGCCATCGAGGCTCGCCCACTGCTGGCGCTCTTTGGCTGCCGCTACTTCAGAAGTCCAGCGTGTTCTCGACCCTCCCATGGGAGTCCCCAAAGCCGGACAGCACCGGGTGCGTCCAGCCTGGCCCGGGGGGCACCACGACGGGGGCTCTGGCTTCGAATAGCGCCCCGCGCCGGCCGGCATCTTTCCCAGGGTTCCCTGGGCGGGGCGCCGCTGCTTCTGGCCAGGCTCTCTGGGGATGCCCCAGGCGGGCGGGGAGGGCAATGCGATGTGATCCGCCTTGTCTGGGGGTGTCGGAAGGGGCTTTCTAAGGGACGCTCTGGCCTGGCCCTGAAGGGAGCTGGATGGCGAGGAGCCCCACCTCCCTCCCTTCCACGGGGCCTGCCGGGGTGTCGTGCCGCCCCCCAACGTTTATTGCCCTTTGCTGCCCTGCTGGCCGCGCTGCCTCGGGGGTGTCCTCATGTCGCTTCTCTGATCCAGGACGAGTCGGGACGTTTTCTCATGTGATTCTCGAGAGCTTCGATTCCTTCCTCGGAAAATCACTGGGTCGTATCCTTTGGCCATTTGTCACTTGTCAGGAAGCTGCACTCTTACACATTCCACTGCGTTCTGGATATTATTTGAGAAACGAGGCCTTTCTTAGGGCCTTTCTTAGGGCATTCGGCGGCACAATTTTTCCCAGCTAGTTGCTTCCCTTCTAATCTTGGTTGCATTGCTTTTGTTTGTACCAAACCTTTCCATTTACGGCGATCAGAACCATTCAGGGCTCTCCAGCTCGTTTGGTCAGCAGACTGTTCTACGTTCCCCTCATTTACTTATAATGCCACTCTGGCTTTTCAGTCATTTACCCGGTTTTTAACCTTGTCTGGGCAGAGGGCGTGAGATACTGCCTGGACCTAGTTTCTGCCAGGCTGTTTTTGCCTCCCCAGAGCTGGGCTCTGGGTGGGTGAGAATCCAGTCGATGGTGTGGACGGCCCCCGCTCTGCGGCCCAGTTTCAGATCGGCACTGCGAGGCCCCCCGTGTTCCCATTTTTCCTCACTAGTTCCCCTGATATTCTCGATCTTTTGCTCTCCCAGATGAACTTTGTCATCATTTTCCCCAATTCCCTAAAATCGTTTTTTGGCCGCTTGATAGCTACGGCTCCGAATAAGGAGCTTAATTTGGGTCGGATCGCCAGGTTTGTTCTGTTAGCCCGTCCTACCCAGGAGCAATGAGCATTTCCCCACCGGTTCAGATCTGCCTTCCACAGCGGCCATCTCTGGGCCCCGGACGGTGCCGAGGCTGCTTCTGGCGGGGCCCGGGAAAGGCCTCCTGCGTGCAGCCCGCTGGCTTTGGGGAGCGAGGTGAGGAGGCGCTCCCACAAGGCCCCTGCGGCCCCCGTAACGATCTCCACATGGCACCAGGGTCCGGAACGGGCCGCTATCGGCTTTCAGACGCCTGGAACGACTTAGGAGCCGCGCGGTGCCTGCCCCACCGAGCCGGCTTATCAGGGGATCCCGGGCGTCGGGGGGCCATCTGGTTCCAGTAAGGGACGGGGAATGTCAGGAATGACGCTTCCAACGTGCACGACGGCCGGCCGGCTGCCTGGAGGCGCCTCAGACGCTCCGGCACGTTGACGAGCCGCCCTGAAGTGCCGGAGTGGACACACAGCCACAGAGGAGGAAGCCCCGGCGGTCCAGGGGACAAGAAGGAAGCCGAGGCCGGACATGGGAACACCCGCACTGAGAGGCGGCCTCAGAGGCGCAGGGGTGACCCTGGGCAAGTCATTGAGCCCCGGCTGCCTCCGTTTCCTCCCCTGGGGGAGCTTTAACAGGAGCCACGTCCCCCTCCCCCCCAGGGCTCGGGGGACCAAACTTAGGGCCGAGAGCTGGGAAGACCCAGCCTGGCTGCTTTGTGGCTAGACGCTGCCGGACGGGGGACATAACCCCATCGCGTTCGGCCTCCTCCTCGAGAAAATGGGGCTAACGATGGTCTTTGGGGGAGACCTGCCTGGTGCTTTCCCCAACCCTACTGTGGCTGTGGAGTGGGACCCCCCCTAAGAACCCCCTTCTCCAGGGTCTGCCCAAGGCTCCTGGGCCTCCTGGAGGGCCGGGTGGCCATGTGCCAGGTCACTGTTCTCCCTGTTCCTGCATGGCTGGAAAAAACACGGGGGGGGGGAGGTGGCAGATCACCTGGAGGGGGGGGCCTTTGAGGAAGGGCATTCCACACTGGGAGCAACCACCTCTGCCAAGCCTCCTGAGCCAGAGAGAGGGTGCCCAGGCAGGAAGAGCTGGCGAGCCCCCGTGAATGGAGCGGAGAGTGGGCCGAGGGGGGAAGGCCCAGACCAGCCCTTGGAGGCTGCCAGAGGGAGCCCCCCACTGTACCCCCATCCCCTGCTACAAGCCGGCTCACTCGTCTCCTTGGGCAGCATCCTGGAGGGTCCCAGATTGGAGGGGCCCCGGAGGTCTGGCACGTCCGGCCCATTCGAGGACCTTGTCTGCGGCAGCCAAGGAGCCCCCCAGCTAACACTCGGGGAGCCTCTGGAGCTCAGCTCTGCCTTTCTGGACCGTCTGCCAGCGGTCTGTGTTCCAGCCTCTGGGCCCGGCCCGGCCCGGCCGCCGTCCCTTCCAAGGCCTGGAGGCAGCGAGGGCGGCCCGTCTCCTCGGGTTTCCCCTCCGGCACTGCCTCAGAGCCCTTCCCGGCCCGGCTGGCCTTCAGCCAGGCCGCAGCTCTGGTCAGGCACGGCAGAGACCGGCACGTCCTCCCGGGAAGCAAACGCCGGCACCGACGGGGGGCTCAGCCGGCCCGTTTGGGGCACTGCAGGCAGGTAAATGCGGAGCCCAGAACTCCAGTTCCCCCAGCCAGAAGGGCTCTGAAGGCCTCGGCTGCCTCCGGGCCGGGCCGGGCCCTCCGAGCTTCCCGCTTGGGCCTTGGACCCCAGAAGCCCACGACACGGCCGCCGTGAGCCTCTCTGGAGGGGAGGACGATGTGGCCGGGCAAAGGCTCGCCGGAGAAGCAGCCACAGTCTGTGTGCTTTCACCCGAGATGGGGCTGTGCTTTGGGGTGCAGCATGGGATCCCCGGGAGGGTCTGTGGCTCCCCTTTGGCCTTCCCTAGTATTGGGGGGCTCTCTAGGCTCACCCCTTCTTTAGCAGCACAAAGGGGGTGAGTGCGAGGGGGTGTGGGTGGGCTCAGCCCCGGAGGTGCGAGGCCCAAGTCCCTACCGAGCTGCTCTCGGCCAGCCACGCTGTGCCACTGGGAAATGGGGGGCCACCTCGGACGCCTCCCTGCTGTCTGAGCCCTCCCAAGGGGCCTGCAGAAACGCCCGAGGCATGAACTGGGACGAGAGGCCTGACTCGGAGTCAGGAAGCCTTGGGGGGTTCCAAGCCTGCGCCTCACTGGAGGGGGGGGCCCGTGCAAGTGGCTTTCCTGAGCCTCAGTTTGCTCATCTGTAAAATGAAGCCATCCGGCAAGGAGGCCTCCGTAGGGCCCTGCAGCTGCACCTCGGAAATCTCCCTATTAAGTCAGAGGGCGGGTGGGGGTGTCCCACCCCGTCTGAGCACCTCGGGAGCCCCAGACAATCTCAACCCCAACATGGCGCATCCCCAGCTCTCCCCGGTGTTAGCCGTGGCTCCCAGCGCTCTCCTCCCAGCAGCCCCATGAGGGGGCTCCACGTGCCCTCATCCCACCCACCCCCGCTTGTGGGAGGAGGAACTGGAGGGCCCCGGGGGTCTCCCAGGAAAGGTCAGAGGCGGGACTCGAACCCAAGTCCCTCCAAGCAGAGACTGTGTAACTGCTCTTTTCTGTTCCTGTGGGGGTGACGGAAGTCCCCGGGGCAGCCCGGCCCGCAGGCGTCCCGGCCAGGGTCCGCAGGCCGGGAGCCGCTCCAGGGCATCGGGGCCGTCCGGCAGGGAGGGGGCCGCGCTCCGCCCGGTGGGCTCTCGCCCCGAAGGGAAGCCCAGGAAGACGCCGCCGCGCCTGGCATGCCACAACAGAAGCTTTATTGGTGTCCCTGGAGGGGCCGGAGAGCCGCGGCCGCTTCGCAGCGAGCGGGGTCCGAAGCCGCGGCGGCTCTCGGCCGAACACGGGCCGGCCTTTCTAGCAATAACTTACAGACAAACGGAGGGTCAACTACAATTTCACCAAGAATTGTAAACAGTTTGCACGCTCGTCAGTCCTCGCTGCAGGCAAAGTGCTCTGTCTGGGGTGACAATAAATTAACGGGGACACGCTAGAGCCAACTACTCGCGGACAACACAAGGGGCGCAGCAGCGTCTTCTCGCACGCGGCGCTGACCGAGGACGAGCCGAAGTCTCCGGCGGGCGGCTCTGGGGACGCAGCGGCCGGCCGGCCGGACGTACCTGGGCGCCGGACGCTCTCCAAGACGCTCGGGACGTTAAATAAAAAAACCGAACATGAACCTCTTTTCAATGATACTTAATACACAATGAGGGACTTCGGGTTACATCCCTGCAAGAGAAGAGTTAGCTGTGACTGAGGGGCAGCTGCGGCA
>NW_025372175.1:0-1934 GCF_016433145.1 Gracilinanus agilis | reverse complement strand
TAAGAAAAAGGATAGGGCTGTATGACCATCATTCTACTTAATTTTTTAAAAATGAAATTTTCTGATAGCGTGGAAAAAATGTTTCAAGAGGAAAACAACAAAAAAAATTTTTTTCTAAATATTCAAATGGAAAAAAAATAGATGCAATGTGGCAAGAAGAAGAATCCATACCTAGGTCAAGAGGTTGAAAGGTACAAGTTTATATTGCATAAATAAATGTAGTTTCAAGGTTCTTTCTATAGGAGTAAGGTCAAAAGCACTATATTTCATTGTTCTGAAGAGGAATCAGTCAATAAGTACTTATTAATTATTTATTATAAAATCAGGCACTATGTTAAGTGTTGAGGATACAAAGAAACCCAAAAATCACACTTTGTGTCCTCAAGGAACCCCCATTCAAATAGGAGAGAAAACATGCAAAAAAATTATATGTACAAGAGATGTACAGATATTCCTTCTACATCTTGACTTTTTTTTATCATGGTTTTGTCACATTGTGGATCAGCATAAGCAATTAAATGGAAGTTTGGGGGGAGGGAGTTTTGTAAGAGTTACAGATGACACCTGAATGCCAGCAGATGATATTGAAAAAGTTTAGAAATTTAGAAATGCATGAAATATATGTACAATATTGTATGAGATAAATAAATTTTATCTTTTAACACCACAAATAGATATAATTTTTTAAATTCAAAATAAGTAATAAGTTAAAGTTTATGGGAAGAATGCAAAAAGCTAGTAGATGACACAAAAGGCTAGAAATGTTAAGTTGATCTACATAACATAATCAAATATTATTCTCAAATTTTACATTAAGGTACTGTAAACACCCCATAAAAGAAAAAAATCTGACTTCTTGTCTGGTATGAAAGGACCAAAAATTTTTATGGATTTTCCAGAGCATGGGAGCACCACAGCCCTAACCACCTTGATGTGAAAGGGATACCTGTACAATGTAAATGGAAAGTAATCTCAGAGGGAAGGCACTCAAAATCAAAAGAATGAAGAAGACCATGAATACCTCCAATAGAATTTAAACTGACTCTTGGAGGAATATAGAAGAGACAAGAGACAGAAATGAGAAAGGAGAATTTTTCAGGCATGAGGGATAGGCAGTGAAACATAATAATAATAATAATTAATCATAATAAGTGCCCTCTATGTTCCAGGTATTACACCAAGCACTTTAAAAATATTATCTCATTTTCTCCTCACAACAATTCTGGCAAGTAGGTATGATTATCTCCTTTTTTCATTTGAGGAAACTGAGGCAGAGGTGAGGTGACTTTTCCAAAGTCATACAACCAGTAAGTATGTGAGGCTGTATTTGAACTCAGGTTTCTTGACTCCAGGTCCTGATATCTATCCACCTACCTATTTCTGAAGAGGCATGGAATTAGTTTCTTGTATCCCATAGATCCATAGGTGCTGTCAAGTGAGAGGAAATATGTTACTGTCCACAAAAAGAAGAGAAAAATCCTGGAGCTGACTACCCCTGCTGAGGGGTACAGATGTGGCCATATGTTGACCTGACATAAATAATTGTGAGGTAATCTGTCTTCCCAGCATGGGGCAGGCAACCTCCTGAGAGTTGTCAAAACTGAGGGCCAGTATCCTCTTCTTTCAAAGGGTGATAAATGATATCACCAGAAGGAAATTAGAAAAGATCGGGAGGACTGGAGCAGGAACTGAAGATGTTAGAGGCACAGGTTATATTTTCACCAACACCATTGCTCCTGATTGAAAAGAAAGAGGAATTTAGAAAATAAATAGCTAATTAAGAAGATGATATCAAAGAATAATATTTGGACTTTCAAACAAGGACTTAAGATATAGGAATGATAGACCAAGGATGGAGAGCATTTCATATGGACCATTAAGTCTGTATTTGTTTTGAAATATGTACATATTATTCAATAAATATTTGAGCTGAA
>NW_025372174.1:0-7957 GCF_016433145.1 Gracilinanus agilis | reverse complement strand
TATATATATATATATATACACTTTCCATTCATTATTAAGGCCTATAATAAAAGGATTTCTGTTTATTTTTGTATTATGTAAAAAATAACCCTTATAACATTAACATAAAAAGAAGGTACTAAATGTTTTCAACTGTGAAAATAAAATGAAGTACAAGCTTGCAATTCATTTGATTTGAAATATTTTATCAAATTGTTGAACAGGAAAAGAAATCTAAAGAGACTAACTTTTAGATGAAAACTCTTTCATTTGCCAGGACCATCTGAAAATACGTGTCAATTTTTACTTAACTAGTATTCACAAATAAAGTGCTTTGACTTTACCTCTTCTATAAACATTAAAAATACAACTTTGTGAGGCAACAAAACAATTTTTTTCCTCAGGGGAAATAGACCCCATTGAACACAGAGAACTCTTACATGCATGCACACACAAATATTTGAATAAATTATACATATATACACTTGGACAATGTATATTTATATATGTGAATGCAAACAGTGTTTTTCACTTCTGAGTAATAATTGCCCTTTTTTTTTTCCGTGATGGGAAGAAACCAAATTAGAATATAGTATGCTGTAAATTGTTTCTCCCCAGTCTGGTTATTAATACTAAATTGGACTCATGACTTTTTAGAGTTGGAATGGAATCTAGCAATTGTAAAATCTAATTATTTCATTTATGAGTGAAGAAACTGAGGTCTAAAAAGGTGAGATGACTTTAGAGTAAACTGGTACAGTTCGAGTAGAATTCAGTTTTTGTAACTCTCTACACTATTCAGCCTCAATTAAAATAGGGGCTAACAGATCTTTTTAATAGTGTAACAAACTACCTTAACAAGTAGAATGTTCCCCATTGTTGGAAATAATTATTTAGAGATTGTTTGATTTCCCAAAATGAATGCTGTAGAAGAAATTACTCCGTTGGGGTCAGAAGAGTGAACTAGGTCAGAGATTTCATGCATGTGTCTCATGGACAACAAATGGCCTACTACACTCTTGTGTTCAGCCCAAATCGGGTAGAATTGGGAAATACTTAACAAAATAAATAAAAACACAATAGAACATGAATAATGTTAGTAGCTGATTTCCTAAGTCAATATTGGCCTGCAAGGATCCTGATTTGAGTGTGACACCACTAGACTAGATAATCTCTTATGATCCTTTATTACTTAAGGTCCTATGATACGATTAAAAAAAAAAAAAGATTTTAAAAAATTAAGTAGAAATCCTATTACATTGTCTTGAATTTTATATAAATCTGAATTGGTGGCGACTATTCTTTTATCATTTATTGAATTTCCAAATATAAAATTTCCCTTTTCTGCAGGATTTTTTTTTAGGTGCTGTGAGGTAATGCCAAACAGCCTGATCCCCGTCCATTTTCAGGGCAACCAGTATTTATTTGATGCCATCATCTAGTGCCATCTGCTGGATTTCTGTTGCCATCACTCCACCTGACCTACTGGGGTTCCCTAAATTTTTAGCCCTTTTACAGAGGGAAAAACAAGAGAGGGATTTCATTTATCCTTCTACTACCAAATAATTAAAAACAAACAAACAAACAATGTTTTAGATGCTTTAAAGAATATTTTGAAGTGTGTATGGAGTGGGAAAGGTTGAGACATCTGAAATCAGATGAAGGAGAGAGATTCTTATCTGGGTTCTTAGCACCAATGATTAGTCACTGGACTTTCTCTGCATGGATTCTCTCCTGAATGTAACTTCATTTCTGGCTCTGACTTCAATATAGATTTATTTTTAGTTCCCTTTCTGTGCACTTGGCTAGCCAAGGATACCATGCTTCAGGTTTCTCAAATCAGTTTTTTTAGTCCTAAATAAAGGATTGTAGATATACGGTTTTTAGGATCATTTTCACCTACAGCTCCTCTTAATTCAATTATTCTGTAGAATGTCACCCAGCCCTCGGGATGTTCTATGAAAGAGTCTCCTGGTGTATCATCCCCAAAATCTTAGCCACTGGCTTGGAGTGGGGGAGCACCTTAACAAATTTAAAACATTTGAAAATTGCTCTCCAATAGGAGATGCTAATTTTGAGATCCCTGATCTAAACTTCCTGTGGAAATTTAGATCTCTTTCAAACTACATTTCCCATGATTCTTCTTGTGTAATCAGTTGGTCAGGAAGTATAATTACATAAACAGGAGTATAAAGACTGAGGATGGGATTGGTATTTTCTCTCTCTTTTTTTGGTGATTTGGAGCGGAGCCAGGATGGGAAGAAGAGTAACAGGGCTCGCATATTTTGAACTAACCCAACAGGCACTTGGCTTCATTTTTCTAAATGGCTTTCAATAAACCTTTTGAAACCATGATATTTTTAATTTTATCATTCTATATTAATGCTATTTCTTACAATGCAGACAAAAATCCTCTCCTTCATTTTATGCTGAAGTATCAGTATTCCCATTAAATATGCATATACAAATTTGAAACAATGGCACACAGTGCATAGTGACCTAATATTTGCAGATTGTTTATGTGCCCAAAAATATATTGTCAACAAAAAAATATCAGAAAGATGGGGACAAAAGACCCTCTCTGAATTCTGTACAGCACAAATATTTCCCCTCTCCAGTCCCCCAGACTGGAAACCTGAAGAGATGATTCCTGCTCTAGCCCCTCATCCTCCTTTGAGAGTTTTACAAGGTAACTACCTTGGAAGCCATTCTTCTCTTTGTGTTATCTCTCACCTTATTAGCCAGATTATTTAGATTAACTTAAACCAGGAGGAAACTAGATTGTAAGTATATAGAGTGTTGGACCAGAAGTCACAAAGAACTGATATTTACTAGTGAGTTGACCCTGGAGTAGTCATTTAACTTTTCTCTCAGTCTCAGCGTCCTCATATGTAAAATGGGGATAATAATGGTCCCTATCTCACAGTGTTAGTGGGAGACCCAAAATGAGATCATGTAAAGAGAGTGCGACGCAGACCTTAAAGAATGTATAAGGCAGTTGGGTAGCTCAGTGGATTGATAGTCAGGCCTAGAGACGGGAGATCCTAGATTCAAATCTGGCCTCAGACACTTCCCAGCTGTGAGACCCTGGGCAAGTCACTTGACCCCCATTGTCCACCCTTACCACTCTTCCATCAAGGAGCCAATACACAGAAGTTAAGGGTTTAAAAAAAATAACAAAAAAAAAAAAGAATGTATAAATACTAGCTATTATTGTTAGTACAGATTATTGTCTCTGTCCTGCTCATGCAGGACGTGGGCAGAGGGGACAGCGTGCTCTCTACACTATATGGCAGCCCGTCTCAAACAAAGTGGAATTTAGTTATGAATGCTTTTCCCCATGTGAGCCCTACTATTAGTGGAGCTAAGCTGGAGGAGGAGGAAGAGGGTGTTGTGCCAAAATACCTATGTGACTCAGCTCTATTCTCTGCAAAGCGAGGGCATGAATTCTGAGGGCTCTTCCAGGTCTAAATCTAGGAGCTTTGATTTAACAGGAAAGAAACAGCATTTAAATTTGAGCTGCTCATGTCAATTTAAGTAGTAATCACCTGAGAGCTAAGAGACAGACCTTTCCTAAATAATTGGTTCTTATCTCTCACCAAGGAAAGATGGATTCCTCTAGACATAATTTGGATAATAACACTGGAAAACAAAGATGGACCGATATGCAAGATAAATTGGAAATAACCTCCCAGAGAAGGCACTAAGATTAAACAGTACCAAGAAAGTCGGCTTGGGAGAAGGGAGACATGGAGTTGACGTTCCCATCCTAACTGGACCATTTAACACCTGTGTGATGTTGGGCAAGACAGCCTCTCTGGGCTTCCTTTGCCTCATCCATAAAAATGAGCACATTGGCATGGGTGACCTATAAAGTCCCTTACAGTGCCTAGTCTATAGATAACAAAGATATCTTTGGTTTTATAGGACTGGATTTTCTTTGCAACATTTTGATAATATTTGAATAAAGAGAAGAGATAGAAAAGGGGAACAAAACTGTGCCTCCGGGTGAATAGAAAGAAACCCATGCACCCAAACAGTGACCAGATTGCTTGACCCTGTGGCCCTGAAAATCAACAAGAATGTAGACTTCTAAAATACTGGACTAGGTGACTTTCAGCAATCTCTTCCACTTTAGGTTTGCGTGAATGTTAAGTACTCCATATGTCCTTATTAGGACATAGCCTCTATCCTCTAACCCTCATACTGGCAGCATTAAGAGTTTACGGATGATTACAAAGCACTTTTGATGAATTATCTCATTTAAGCCTCAGAGCTGCTCTGGACAGTAGAAAATGCAAGGTAGGTTGGGTATGTGCTATTAACATTTGGTTAAATTTTTGTTTTTGTTGATAGATTTTGTATTTCTATCACTTTCGTCACTGCATATATTCACTCCCCCCTCCCTATTAAACAATATTTTTGCCTTGGTTTCTTTTTCTTTTTCTTGTACCTTGTTTTAACTTTTAATGCAAAAGACCCCTAGAGTAATAAAGAATTCATTTATTTTAAAAAATATCCTTTGCAATAAAGAACAAAACAGGGAGGAAAATAAACAATAGAACAAATCCAACTACCACCTAATGATATGTGCAACATTCCTCATAGTGGAAGCATCTTGGCCAAGAGAAGACTGAGATCCATTTTCTCACTTCTCTGACTGGACCAAACTTGGAGAATATAATCACACATCATTTGATTGTGTGTGCGTGTGTGTGTTTGTATTTATCCTATCTATTTATGTTGTTATATCACATCGTGTCTATTTCCCCTTGTTCTGTTTACTTCATTCTGCATCTTTTACTCCAAACCTCCCCTTAAATCTATGAATTCATCATATTTGTTTTTTTCTATGACACATAATATCCTATTCATATACCAGAACTCTTTGCTGTTCTTGTTGAATGAAGATCTAGACACAGAATTAATCTAGTGGTGACTTGATGAGCTCCCAAAGATGAAAAGAGCTGTCAGAGGTCCCCTAAGCAACCAGAATTGCTAGGAGAGGTCACTAAAGCCCATAGCATCAGCATCTGAGTCTCCTGAGGAGCCAATGCAGCAGACCAGAGACCAGACTGAACCAGACCACCAATGGACCAACTGACCCAGCAGCCAAGACACCATGCCCAACAAGGAGTCAGCCTATCTAATCAAAAGGGTGACTCATCCATCAGTGATTTATTATATAATTTGAGATCTAAAAGTACTATTCTACTGTCTTTCCTACTTTTGGGGGGTGAATTCCTTTGAGATTTCAGAACTTTTGTTCATCCAAACAAATTTTGCAATTATTATGTTTAGTTCTAAAAACTGTCGCAGCATGAAAGCTGTAAATTAATTTAGGCTACATTAGCATTTTTATTATATTGCTATACCCAACCATGAAAAATGCATATTTCTTCAATTATTAAAGTCATCATTTATTTCTTTAAAGAGTGATTTTTTTTAAACCCTTACCTTCCGTCTTGGAGTCAATACTGTGTATTGGCTCCAAGGCAGAAGAGTGGTAAGAGTTAGGCAATGGGGATTAAGTGACTTGCCCAAGGTCACATAGCTAGGAAGTGTCTAAGTTCAGATTTGAAACCAGCACCTCCCATATCTAGGCCTGGCTCTCAGTCCACTGAGCCACCCAGCTGCCCCCTAAAGAGTGATTTTTAATCATATTTAAGTACGTTTTGAATGTTTTGACACATTGACTCCCAGATAATTCATGATTTTGTAGGTCTTTTGAATGGGATTTGTCTTTGAATTATTTATTCTGAATTTTGTTATTTTATTATTGCTTTATAGAAATACTAATATTTTTGTGGATTTATTTTGTATTTGTGACTTTACTGAAGCTAATAAGTATTTCAATGAAGGTTTTTTTTCTCATTTTCTGGAGATTTCTAAGTAAACACTATACCATTAGCCAATAGATATTTTTTCCTTTTCTTTGTTAATATTTATGTCTTTAAATTATTTTTCTTGTCTTATTGCTCTTTCCATGATTTATAGAACTGTATTGAATATCAGTAGGGGAAGGGAACATCCTTTTTTTGGTCATGCATTTCTTAGAAAAGCTTTTAGTGTTTCCTCTGTGCAAAAATGCTACTTTTTCATTTTAGATATATAGTTTTTATCTTTCATTTAAAATGGTCCTTCATAGCCTTCTTTGATAAGACTTACCATAAATATGTGTTTTACTTTGTCAAAGTTTTTTTTCTCCACCTACTGATATAATCAGATAGTTTGAAGTTATTTTTGTTTGTAATATGGTTATATATTTCATTTTCAATGTAATACAGTTTTGTTTTATTTTTAATATGATAATTTTTAAGATAGTAATTTCCATTTCTATCTCCAGCTCATTCTACAGATGAGAGTATACAGCATTCCCACTGCCTACCACCCAATTCCCTTAATGCTAATGTCTTCACTCAGTTGATTATCTCCAATTTATCTTGTATGTATCATATTTGTATGTAGTTGTTTGCATGTTGTCTCCTTCCATAGGGCAGGTACTGGCTTTTAAAGCCTTCCACCAATAGCACACATTTGTTATTGTTGTTCAGTCTTTATCAGGTACATTTTTTTTTCTGTATTAGGATCCATATCATGTATTGGTTCCAAGGCAGAAGAGCCTTCCACTATTTCTCAAAGTTTGTCCAACCTCCCGTTTGTGGTTTCCATGACACTATCTGTCCCATCTCATCCTTTACCATCCCTTTCTCTTATTCCTTTCAGTCTTTCCCAACATCAGGGTCTTTTCCAATGAGTCCTGTCTTCTCATTATGTGTCCAAAATATTTAAGCTTCAGCTTCAATATCTGGCCTCCCAGTGAATAGTCTGAATTAATTTCCTTAAGTTTTGACTGATTTGATCTCCTTGCTATCCAAAGGACTCTCAAAAGCCTTCACTTGGCACATGTAGCAGATACTTAATAAGAGGTTGTTGACTGGATTCACTGCTAGGCTGAGTTGATTACTCCTTGGGGTTGGCTGCTGTGGTGATTCTTTTGACCTTTCAAAGCTAATCAGATTTCTGTCCATTCTATCTTGACACTCATTCCCCTTAAGAGTTATAAAGCTCAAAAGCCCAGAGGGAAAGGAGCAAGCCATATACCAATGGGGGTGGGAGGATTAATAGGTCCTGAGGTCTCTTTACCCAAATGAATGCTTACAGCCTACCTTTTCTAATTTTCTACCAGTAAAAAGAGAATTATGTTCCTTTTGTGTATGTAGTCAGATCTTCATTCATTTAAAAGTCCTTTCTTTATTTTTCTGTAAGTGGGCAGGAAACATTCACAGCATACTTTCACATGCCCTGAATTGGACTGGGAGTAGGGGTAGATGGTCCCTCCAGAACTTTCATCTCACACTTGGAGAATCTAGCTCACCAACCCTTTACATGTGCTATGAAGATTGGATTTCCATTGTTCCCCTAATCCATGGCTTATTTTAAATTTTCTATTTTGTGAGCATTTAACTGTGTATACTAGGTTATAATCATTCTTTTTATCTATTATCTGCTGTGATTTCACTTTGTTAAATTTGATTTTCTTTCCTTTTCTTCATGACAAGGTTAGGTAAAAGTTTATCAATTTTGTCAATCTTTTTCAAAGAATGTAATTTCAGTTTGTTCTTCATTTCTACAGTTTTGTGGGGGTTTTTTTGCTTTTGCTTTTTTATCAATTTCTTTAATTTTTAACATTTATTGTTTTATGCTTACTGTGGATTTTTAAAATTGATTTTCTAGCTTTTTAATTGCGTAATCTATTAATATGCTCTTTTTCTATTTTTGTCATAGGTATTTTCAGAGAACCTTTTTCCTTTGAAGGCTACCTTAGCTATGCTTGGAAAATTTTAGGATATATAAAAAGGTAGTGAAAACTCCATGTTGTTGATATACATGACTGGTCCAGTGGTTTGGGTAACTTGACTTGTCAGGTTATTCCCTCCTTTAGAACAGAGAGCAAATGGCTACCCTCTGTCACTGT
>NW_025372173.1:0-4729 GCF_016433145.1 Gracilinanus agilis | reverse complement strand
GAGTAGGAGGAGGTGGCGGCCACAGGGCAATCCTCGTGGATCCCGCCAGGAGGGAGCAGTGTTGGGGTATGGGCTCAAGCTCAAGGGCGGGGAGTCCCGGGCCAGTGGCGGCAGCGGCAGCTGCGCCGCACTGGCACGAGACCATTCACCCAGGCTGGAGGAGGGGAGAGATTCTTTCAGTCTAGGGTCAAGCCCCCCTGCCCTCCAGGAGGAGGTGACTGCAATTGTGGTGGCAGCCCTAGCTGGGCGCAAAGGCGCGTAGACCAGCCTTGGGAGAGAATGTGGAGGCGGGAGAAGCTTGATCTGGGGGCAACAAGGATGGGGGTTGGGGAGGAGGGAGATGAGATGGAGGCAGGGTGGGTGGGGGGAGGCAGTATGGTTCTGGAGCCCCACTTCCCTTGAAGGAGCAAGGGAGCTAAAGGCAATCTAAAATTCACTATTAAAATGGTTGTCCCTGAGCTGCTTTCGCGCTCCAGCCTCTCCTGGAAAAGTGCTGGCTGAATATACAAGAGTTCCCAGCCAGCTGAGAGTGTTGGAAGAGAAATCTCCCATCTACTCTCCAAGCTCCAGCTTCCTAGACCCCGCAAGGTCCTGGACCAGAGCAGGAGAGGAGAGGTTCCAAGGCGTGCCTCCAAGAATAATCCCCAAAGAATTTTGCAGGGTTAGGTTGGGGCTTTTGTCAGCCCTACATCTTCTTAGCTGGGCTGTATTCTTAAAATCGTTGAAATAATTATTCAGTAGTCCTCATCATCATCAGACGCGGGATTGCTTTGCTCCCTTCTTAGTCTTCCTCCTCCTCCTCCTTCAACTGCTTGAGATATTTGGCGATGCAGATTTCTGGGACCCTGAGATGATGCCAACCCGCAAGGAAGAGAAAAACATTGAGAGTTTTATCTTGCTTGCTGCTAAGCATCTGTCTTTGCCTGGAGTTTCAGAGCGAGCTGCGGGGGATTCCCAGGTTTTAAAATGTGAAAGAGGAAAATCAAGGCTACAGAGACTGCTATTTATATAGACATGCATATATCTAAATATACATATCTATATTAAATGCTATTTGTTAAATATGTATCTATATAAAATAATAAAATAAAAAATATTTAAAGCCTTATGTGTGTATATCTATATCTAAGTAGAGACAGAGAGAGAGAGAGAGAGAGAGAGAGAGAGAGAGAGAGAGAGAGAGAGAGAAGCTCCCCTTTTCCCCAGTACTTGAGCTATTACTAGGTCCACATTGGTTAGGAAAAGTCTCAGTGGGGGATGATTGGGGGAGTTTCTCAGGGAGATCCTTCTCAGGAGTGGGTTTATACCACCCACAGGACCCTCCAGTGGGAACTAGAAGGATGGGCTCCCAGGAGTTATCCTGAGGCCCCTGCAGTTGTTATCCCTAAAACACACTTTCTTGTTAAGTATCTGAAATGCTAATTCAATTCAAACATTGTAAAAGAATTGAATTGTATAAGGAAATAAAGTTATTAGGCAAAAAATAAAACCTGTATTTTTCAAATGTCCTGGTTTATTTTTTTGGTCTTTCCCCACTCTTAATTCATCTTCCAATACAATTATCAAAATAATTTTCTTGAAATTTAGGTATCACTATGTCATTTCCCCTACTCAATAAATTCCAGTGCTCCCTATATAAATATAAACTACTCTTGCATTAAGGATCTTCTCAAAATGACCCCTTTTTGCCAAAACAGCTTATGTACACTTTACTCCTTACTGTACATTCAGTGGTCCAGTCATATAACTTGCCCCCGTGCCAGCAATGTTCTCCCTCTTCACCTCCACTTTTTGGGAACCCCTACCTTTAGCACTAGCACCTCCTTCTGCAGGCAACTTTTCCTGGTACCTCAACTTCTTGTGCCTACATATTCAAGATTACTTCATTTCCTTTGAAAGTATCTTATATGTACATCTATGTTTATATACTGTGTCCTCCATTAAGATGTAAGCTTCTTGGATTATTTCACTTTTGTCTTTGTATCACCATTGCCTACCTAGCACAGTGCCTGGCATGCAGTAGGTACTTAATAAATGCTTGCTGATAGACTGATTGGCAATTTACTGTCTGAAATGATGCATTTTTATTTTAAGATGCATTGTGTTTGAAACCTTGAAATCATAAGAAGATGAGTTTAAGTTCTTCCTCTGACATTTACTATCTATATGAATGTGGTCATAATTGAACTTCTCAGTGTCCCAGACAACTCTTTAAACTTCAAAATTACAGAAAAATTGCTGACCTGCCACAGTGGAAGGAATTTCCACACCAAGAGCCCCTTATGTAGTTGAAATACTAGATCTTTGCCCTACTTCCACTTATCAGAAAAATGTTCATTCTACATCTCATATTTCACATTATTTAATTTTAAAATATATCTGCTGGGCACATGCTATGTATCTAGCATTGTCAGAATATGAATAAATAACTAATACAGTGGGCATAATGGTACATTGAAGAGAGACCCATTATTATGTAATGGAAAAAGTTCTGAATTCAGAATGAGAGTTAGAATCTAGTTCTTCTGAAAATGTGTGACATTGGGGAAGCCACGTATCTTCTCTGGGCTCCTAAAAGCTGGGGAAAGAAACAACAGGAATTGAACTTTGAACAAAGATTAGGAATCAGAGAAGCAGAAATGAAGGGGTGGATTCCAGGCATGAGGGACACAGTGAAAAAAAAAGGAGATGGAAAGTTGAATTTGGACAACAGCTAATAATTTAGTTTGGTTTCAGCATAAAGAGTGTAATGGGGGGCAGCTGGGTAGCTCAGTGGATTGAGAGCCAGGCCTAGAGACAGGAGGTCCTAGGTTCAAATCTGGCCTCAGACACTGGTCAGCTGTGTGACCCTGGGCAAGTCACTTGACCCCCATTGCTTAGTCTTTACCATTCTTCTGCCTTGGAGCCAATACACAGTATTGGCTCCAAGACAGAAGGTAAGGGTTTTAAAAAAAAAGAGTGTAATGAAAAACAATTTGAAATAAAGTAATGACTTTATTTTCAGATAGGAAAGAACCAGTTTATTTATTTATTTAAAGAACCTTAAATGACTGCAAGGGCTTGTAATTTATGCTAGAAACAATTTTGTGGTTAAATTGTATTTGACAGTGAACCTGTTTGGGGTTTTCTTAGCAAAGATCCTGGAGTGGTTTGCCATTTCCTTCTCCAGCTCATTTTATAGATGAGAAAAACTGAGTCAAACAGGGTTAAGTGACTTGCCGAGGGTCACATAGCTAGCAAGCATCTTAGATAAGATTTGAACTCAGGTCTTCCTGACTCTAGACAGGGCACAGTTTCCACAGGGCACTGCCCCATCTAGAAACAATAAGGTACCACTGATGATTTTTTGACCAAAAGTACAACCTGGCTTTTTAAAGATTGTTTTGACAGCAGAGTGTATAGAACAAACTAGAGAGTGGAAGGCTAGAACCAAGGAGACCAACTAAACCATTATAGTGCTCTAGATGAAGAATAATAAGGGGGTTGAGGGGTTGAACTGGAGAGGTGATAGAGATATCCGTAACTACAGCTATGGGGGATATAGATATGGAGGTACTGATGTAGATGTAAGGTGTATACAGATGATATAGACAAATGTGGAGAAAGGGAGAGATAAAACGGACTTAATTAGTGAACTACTCACTGCTTTCTGACTGCATGGCATATCTGGGCAATATATATTTTTATAAGCTTTGTTTTGCTAGTGGGAAAACTTGTGGGGCTCAATGCAATTAGTACAATGTCAGATCAATTTCCACTATTTACATAAATGCAAATCTTAGAAATACTGATGACATATATATGCATATGTTTTTATACGCTTCATTCAGGAAACTATCACAGGGCTTCAAAAAATATTTAGTCTATCCCTCTGCCTCCAGAGAGAACAACACCCAATCCACCAAAATCAGATGAATGTTTGCATAACTTTTACAGCTCTCTAAGGAGGCATAAAGTGATTTTGTATTTAGGAGAACCAAGCACAAGCAACTAAAGGAACATTACATAATTATTTTGTGGAAAATATTTTCTCACAATTAAAATGCTAGTGATTTAACCAGTACATCTATTCATCAATATTGAATGTAAAAAAAATCATTCCATATGATGAGCATTTGCAACGGAATCATATCTTATCTTTTTTTACATCTCAGATGTAAAAAATGAAAGTGACTTGGGAGAAATGGGACTTAACTTGAAGTCAGAATGCCTAAGTTTGAAGATCCCAACATTTACTGGTTACATAACCAATTTAACTTCTATGGGCTTTAGTTTCCAAATCTTTGAAATGGGTTTAACAATATTTATACAATATAGTGCATAGGATTGTTGTGGGGATCTGAGTAGATAATGTACATAAAGCACTTTGTAAGCATATAGCATTGTATAAATAAGCTATTACTTTGTTTAATTAATGTCACAAATAGTCTAACTCGATTTTATTCACTCATTTCACTCCAAAATGAAAACAATTCCTTCAAAATAACTTTCCTTTTCACAAATACTTAGAATTTCAGGAATAAGACTGCATTACTACAATTCCATGAACTTTTAAAAAGTTACTATGCCTGATATTTAGAGAAATAGTAAATGACTTGAGGTCAGTAGAAAAGATTAGAATCCTGCTTCTGATACTTTTGTTCCTTGAGGAATGTCACTTTATAAACCTCAGTTTCCTCATCTATAAGATAGGGGAAATGATAACTACAGTATATCACAGTGAGGTTGT
>NW_025372172.1:0-3062 GCF_016433145.1 Gracilinanus agilis | reverse complement strand
ATTGTATAAAAAATCAAGCCATTCACCAATTGATAAATGGGCAAGAGAATTGAATAGGCAATTTTCCGATAAAGAAATCAAAAGTATCAATAAGCACATGAGAAAGTGTTCTAAATCTCTAATAATTAGAGAAATGCAAATCAAAACAACTCTTAGGTATCACCTCACACCTAGCAGAGTGGTTAAAATGAATGAAGAGGAGAGTAATGAATGTTGGAGGGGATGTGGCCAAATTGGAACATTAATGCATTGCTGGTGGAGTTGTGAACTGATCCAACCATTCTGGATGGCAATATGGAACTATGCTCAAAGGGCTATAAAAAATGCCTGCCCTTTGATCCAGCCATACCATTGTTGGGATTGTACCCCAAAGAGATCATAGATAAACAGACTTGCATGAAAATATATATAGCTGCGCTTTTTGTGATGGCAAAAAAACTGGAAATGAGGGCATGCCCTTCAGTTGGGGAATGGCTGAACAAATTGTGGTATATGCTGGTGATGGAATACTATTGTGGTAAAAGGAATAATAAACTGGAGAAATTCCATGTGAATTGGAAAGATCTCCAGGAACTAATGCAAAGCAAAAGGAGCAGAGCCAGAAGAACACTGTACACAGAGACTGATATGCTATGGTGAAATAGAATGTAATGGACTTCTGTACTAGCAGCAATGCAATGATCTAGGACTATTCTGAGGGACTTATGGTAAAGAATGGTACCCACATTCAGAGGAAGAACTGCAGGAGAGGAAACACATAAGAAAATCAACTGCTTGAATACATGGGTTGATGAGGACATGATTGGGGATCGAAACTACCACACCAATGCAACTATCAACAATTTGGAAATAGGTCTTGATTAATGACACATGTTAAAACCAGTGGAAATGCATATTGGCCAGAGGAGGGGGGGAGGTTGGGTGGTGAAGGAGAAAGTAAGAGCATAATCATGTAACCATGTTAACTTTTCTAAAATATAAATATTAATAAATGTTTAAAAAAAAGAATTCACTTGTGAATACATCTTGTCCTAGGGATTTTTTTCTTAGGAAATTCTTTAGTGGCTTGTTCAGTTCTTTTTCTGCTATGGGAGTATTTAAGTACTCTTCTTCTGTTAATGTAGGCAATTTGTATTTTTTAAAATAATCATCCAAATCATCTAGATTGCCATATTTATTGTAATATTATTGGACAAAATAGTTGTTAATAATTACTTTAATTTCCTTTTCATTATATGTGAGATCTCCCCTTTTATCTTTGATACGTTAAATTTGGTTTTCTTCTTTCCTTTTTTCATATTAGTTTAACCAGTACTTTATCTATTTTTTCCAAAATACCAGCTTCTAGTCTTATTCATTAATTCAATAATTCTTCACTTCAAATTTTATTGATTTCTCATTTAGTTTTTATTATTTCTCATTTAATTTTTATCTGAGGATATGTAATTTTTTCTCTTACTCATTATTTTTTTTTAATTTGCATGCCCAATTCATTCACCTCTTACCTCTCAGATTTGTTAATATATGCACTCAGGGATATAAATTTTCCCGTGAGGACTGCTTTGGCTGCATGTCATAGATTTTGATATGATGTCTCCTTATTGTCATTCTCTTTAATGAAATTAGTAATTGTTTCTTTAACCAATTTTGTAGAATCCTATTATTTAATTCCAATTAATTTTTATATGACTCTCCATGTATACTTACTAGTTATTATTTTTATTATGCTATGATCTGAAAAGTTTGCATTTATTATTTCTGCTGTTTTGAATTTCTTTGCAATGTTTCAAGCTTTAGTACATGATCAATCTTTGTGAATGTACCATGTGCTGCTAAAAAAGAAGGTGTATTACTTTTTGCCCCCATTCATTTTTCTCCACATATCAATTAACTCTAAATACTCTAAGATTTAATTGACATCTCTTACTTCTTAATCATCTATTTTTTGGTTTGATTTATCTAGATCTGATAGAGGAAGTTTCAAATCTCTTACCAGTATAGTTTTACAATCTATTTCCTCCTTAAGCTCCACTAATTTCTCCTTTAAAACTTTCGATGTTATACCATTTGGTGCATACATATTGAGAACTGCTATTTCCTTATTGTCTAAACTACCTTTTAACAGGATGTAATTACCTTCCCTCTCTCTTTTAATCAGATCTATTTTTACTTTAACATTGTCAGATATCATGATTATGTCTCCTGCCTTCTTTTTCTCAGTTGATGCCCAATAGATTTTGATCCTGAATCTTAACCCTTTGTGTGTCTAGCTGCCTCATGTTTGTTTCTTGTAGACAACATATGATAGGATTTTGGTTTCTAATCTACTCTGCTATTTGCTTCTGTTTTATGGGTGATTTCATCCCATTCACATTCATAGTCATAATTACCACCTGTGTATTCCCCATTATTTTGATTTCCTCTCCTAGTCCTGCCCTTTCTTCTTTCACTATTTCCTTCTACACCAGTGTATTCCTTTTAATCAGTCCTCATCCTCACCCTTACTTTACTTTCCTTCCCACCCTCTCTCTTCTTATTACTTTCTTATTTTTTCTTTAGGGTTTATTAGATTCCCTCCCACCTCTCTTTCCCTCCCTTTTTTGTACTCCCTGCCCCACTCCCTTCTTGGTTTTTCCCTTCTCACTTTCTCTGTAGTGTAAGATAGAATCGATACCTCAATGGATATGAGAGTACTATTTAAATATTACCTATTAGCACTCTCTTCCTATCCTTCTTATAATAGTATACTTCCCCCTCCTACTCCCAACAACTCTTTATGTGGTATAGATTATCTTATTTTTCTTATTCTTTCAAGTTTCTCTTGGTATCATCTATTATTTCCTTCCCTTTATTTTTTTACATATCTCAAACCACTTAACATCCTAACCTCTACCTATGAATAATTCTTCTAACTACTATGATAATGAGTATAGTTTTTGAGAGTTACAAATACCTTTTTCTGTATAAGAACATGAATGATTTGACCTTACTAAAGCCCTTAATTTTTCTTCCTTTCTTTCATGTTTACCTTTTCATGTTTTGCTTCAATTTTGTGCTTGGAC
>NW_025372171.1:0-9104 GCF_016433145.1 Gracilinanus agilis | reverse complement strand
CTTTTACTTTTGTTCTTGTATTTTTCCAACTTCAAGTGATTATTAATAAATCTTATAATATATAATACTTAGAGTTATTGGATATTAATTTTAATCTTACAGAAGGAAGGAAGGAAGAAAGGAAGGAAAATCAAGAGACAGTAGAACATTCCAAGAATCAATACAAAGGCAATAAGACGAGAAATAAAGTGTCGTTAGAGGAACAACAAGAGGATCATGCAGGTAGATCATAGAGTTAATAGAGGAGAGAAATTCGTAAGAAGATAGGAAATATTGGAAGGGTATGAAGGTTATGGAGAGATAAATGCTGAATAAAGGGGGTATTAGAAATCCATTGATACTTATTGAGCAAGTGAGTGATATGGTCAGACTTAAATTTTAGAAAAATCACTTCGGCAGCTGAATGAAGGATGAAACATGGACTGACGGACAGATGTAGTCTCTGCCTCAAACCCCTCTCTGACTGCAAACTATTTCAATTTAAAATGTCCCCTGTGAGACCCCATCTATCTAAGGATTTGTCTCATGGTAGGGAAGGATATGTATCTTACCTAATAATTCAGGGACAGAATTTCACTCTCTCTTGGTATTATAAGAATAGAGGTTAGGATTCAGAGGAATATAAACTAGGGTGCTCTCATGGTGAATAACAGAGATTAACTAACAATTTTTGTGCCCTGGGCAAGGGTCAGGAAACATCCTTGAGCAGGAAATTGTCCTCAGATCAACTTCATAAGATTCAGTTGTTAAGGATATCCTAAGAAGAGGAATGAATGGCCTGGAATGAGGTAAGGAAGTGAGACTACTGAGTCAGAAAAAGCCAGGAAAGACAGACACAGAAAGACAGAGACAGAGAGACAGACAGAAACAGACAGACAGACACATATATACAGACACACACACACACACACACACACACACACACACACACACAGATTGAGAGAGAGAGAGAGAGAGAGAGAGAGAGAGAGAGAGAGAGAGAGAGAGAGATACTGTACTCCATGAAGGAAAAATGGAGTTGGTATGCTCCATTTCCAGACCTTCTTCTCAACTCTTCTACTACTAACCTATTCATTTGATGTTCAGTCTATTTGCATTCATCATCCAATCCATATCCTGATGGTTGTTTAGCTGTTATCTATCAAGTCCCAGGTTATTCTCTCTCCATTCCCAAAGAATTCAATACCTAGGTCACAAACTTTTTTCTTTCTTTTCTTTTCTTTTCTATCCCTATTCCTGTCTTTGCATTAGATACACATGCATTTTATCAAATAAACTACCCTTCCAGTTCCTCAAACTATTAAGCTCTTATTACCCACTCTTTCCACTCTACCCCAGCCTTCTTGCCATCTTTCCCAAGTATCCAACTTCCATGATCAAGAACTTTGAAATTCCTTTATCCTATCATAACATCCTGAGATACAATTTCTCCCTATACCTTAATCTCTCTAAACCAATCTTTAATCTCACTATAATCTCTAATTTCTCCACCCCTCAGTAGCTGTCCTCACCCATCATCTCTGTCTCTGACTTTACTTTCCTCCCTTTCCAATCTTGTATCTTTAACCATTACAACCATATACTATCCTCTATTCTCAAATCCCTTGCTACTTTGTCCCACTATTACTCATACTTTGACAAATCCCAATCCTGGATGATTCCTACCATCTGTATCCTCTGCTCCTACTCAGATGAGATTGGATGGAGTTGGAGGAAATCATTCAAATAAGCCAACTTTACAAATTTATTTTATCTAATCTCAACTGGGCCCTCAGTACAGCAAGGCAGTGTTTTTATTACTTCCTGCCTGATTCTTAGGGCAGCTAAGTGGTACAGTAGACAAAGTGTGGGGCCTAGAGTCAGGAAGATTCCTCTTTCCAAGTTCAAAGCTGGCCTCAGATACTAGCTGTGTGACCCTGGTCAAGTCACTTAACCATGTTTGCCTCCCTTTCCTCATATGTAAATTGAGTTTGCCTTGAGCTTCTCTCCACATTTATCTATCTTCCACACATCTGCTAAAGTGATTTCCCCCCCACTCCAAATTACAAATCTGACAATGTCACTCCTTTTATCAACAGATTCTAGCACCACCCTAGCGTCAAATATAATTTCTGTTCATCATTTGAAACCCGTTACAAGCTTGTTTCAACATTCCCTTTATAGCCTTCTTAAATACATGACTTTCTATCCCTGGAGCCAAACACAGTGCTTGATGCATAATGGGTACTTTAAAGAAATAATATTTTATTTTCCCCAATACATGTAAAAATAATTTTTTGACATTCATTTAAAATTTTTTGAGTTACAAATTTTCTCCCTTCTTCTGACCTTTTCTCCCTCTGTTACTCTCTGACCTCCCTCACCCTGAAGCAGCAAACAATCTGATATAGATTTTACATGCATAATCATATAAAACATTTTTCCATATCAGTCATTTTGTGGAAGAGGTCTCAGATGGAAAAAAAGAATAAAGAAAATGAAATATAGTATGTTTCAGTCTGCAGTCACACTCTAGTTCTTTCTAAGAGGGCAGATGACATTTTTCAGCATCAGTCTGGAATTGTCTTTAGATAGCTGCATTACTGAGAATAACCAGGTCATTTACAATTCATCAAAAATATTGCTGTCACCGTGTACAGTGTTCTTCTGGCTCTGCTTACTTTACTTTGGATCAGGTCATGAAAATCTTTTCAGATTTTTCTAAAGTGATCCTGCTGGTTATTTCTTACAACACAATAATAGTAATCCATAACCCTCATATACCACACTTGTTCAGCCATTCTCCAATTGACAGACAATCTTCTCAAACATAATGGGTACTCAATAAATGCTTTTTGATTGTCTGACCAATTGAAGAACTGAGTAGGTAGAAATGTGGGAACTCACTGTGGTAGAGCCTTAGACAGAAAGAAAGCTCACTCTCTACTTGTTTCCTATTTTAAGTAATTATTCTTGCTAATAAGGTGCTAAGTTCAGTTGTCTATGCTATGTTTTAATTTCCTTTAAATTTTGACATCACAATACTAAGCTCTACCATCCTGTTCTAGTAATGACTTCTATACAAATATTTTATATAGGACTTTATTGTAATTCTCTCCTCTGATCCTTATAAGAACCTTTTGAATTAGATAGTTCCAAGTATTGTTAGTCTGACTTAAAATATGAGGAAACTGAGGCTCAGAAAAGTAAAATGACCTGCCTAAGATGGCACAGCCCATAAATATCAGAAATGGAACTTGAATTCAGGTTTTCTGCCTCTAATTATTCGTTTCAGTGTTCTTTCTAGGCATGTCTCCAAGGTAAAGTCTTTTTTTTCTGTTGTTGTTCAATCAATTTTTATCATACCTTAAGTCTTCATGACTCCATTTGGGTTTTTTTTTATATAGATACTGGAGTGGTTTGTCATTTCCTTCTTCAGCTCATTTTACAGATGAGGAAATTGAGGCAAAGAGGGTGAAGTGTCACACAGCTAGTAAGTGAGGACAGATTTGAATTTGGGTCTTCCTGACTCCAGTCCTGCACTCTATCTGCTACATTTTTAGACCTCCTAAGAGACAATTATAGTGTCTCTGTGGGTAGAGAGAATGTGGGTTTAAATATGGAACTCTAGTACATTCAGAAGCAGTTATAGCTTCTTATACCAGTACTATTGGGAAGCTCTTCCAACAAAATGGAGCATTTCTGGGCATGATCTCCTGATTGAGGCCATGTGGCATAATGAACAATGACCTCAACCCTTATTCTTGATACATAATTTCCTCGTGAACCTCTTAATTCTAAGGCAACTCTCTAAGACGATAAGTTGCAGAAAGAGAAGGTACTGTTCTTCCTTGGTAGAGGGAGTTTCATCAAATCAAGAAACATGTATTAAGTACTTTCTGTTACTACAGTCATTGTATCAACTCTGAGGATAAAAAAGGGGGCAAAAAACAGTCCCTGTTCTCAAAGAATCTACAGTCTAATGGGTGAGAGCAAGCAACTATGTACAATGAAGATATCTATCTATCTATCTATCTATCTATCTATCTATCTATCTATCATCTATCTGTCTATCTGGCCATTCATCCATCCATCTATCATCTATCTATCTAGAAGCACATAGGTAGATGGAATAGATAGATAGATGGATAGATAGATAGACAAGTAGGTAGGTAGAAGGTAGATAGGTATGCAGGTAGATGATAGATTGATATATGGATGTATGGATGGACAGATGGATGGATAGACAGAAAGATAGATAAATAGATGGATGGATATACTAGATAAGTTGGAATTTTAGTTGAAGCCTGCAGGCAATCAGGGAAGCCAGTAGATGAGGAGGAAGCACATTCCAAGCATGAAAGATAGCCAGCAAAAATATACAAAGCAGGAAATCAAGAGTTTTGTGTGAGGCACAGCAAGGAGGCCAATGTCCTCAGACTGAAGAGAACATGGAGCAGGGTAAGGTATAAGAAGACTGGAAAGGTAGCATTTTTTTTTATTCTGAGGGCAATCTAGAACGGCTGATGTGATCAAATCTTCCTTTTGGGAAGACTGATTTGATAGCTGGGCAGAGAGCAAATTCATCTGGGAGATCTCTGTGCCAATGAAATCATTAGTCTTTTCCCTATCCTCATCTCCAGTATTTTCCTCTTTCTTCCAACTTTCTGCCAAGCAGCTTGCCTCACCAATATCATTCACTGCTCCGTATGACAGCATTTTATAAATGCTCCCCTGTCCCTGCCAAACTGTTAGCAACCAGAATAGGGTCAGGCACATAGTAAACTGGACGAAGTATATCTTTCAATGTCTATTTACCAAGCTTATGCTATTGCTGTCCCCAGATGAGCCAATGACCCTCTATCTATATCAAAAAATTGTCTTGGACAGTTTTACTCATTTGTAGAATTATGTCCAAGGATTTCCTTTCCTAATCATTACCCTTCAATGGTATAGATTCATTTTGACCATATCCTATTTGTCATTTTCAGATGCATTTGAGGTAGGTTCTGGGTCATCTTCAGATGAGATTCCTGACCCCAAAGTTGGCTGACTTTCTGGAAAAGAAAAAGAGAAAAAGCACATTAGCTTAGATGGCTGAACCACTGTCCTGTCAAACCCTTCTCAAAGCCATACTCCTCTGACTCCCAGAAGCTAAGTGAAAGGGCATATGGATGTTCTGAGCCTCTGAAAAATAGCTCACTGTGTTCAAATTAGACTTTAGCCTTTTGAGACAAAGCTAATGGACAATTTATGTAATCTGTAAACCTAAGGGCTCCTTTTCTTTTCTGGTCTCAAGTAGTCAAACAAGCAAGCATTTCCATTTTATAGTATCCTGGGAGGAAGTTACACTTATCTGTGGATGCTTTGGGGGTTTTTAAAATGAAGTGTTCCTTGAAAAAATAGCAGTGCTTCAAGGAAGATAAAGAAGAAAAGAGGTCTGAAATAGTAAGAAGAGATCCTGGTCTGGGTAGGGAAGATGGTAGAAGAATATGACCCAGAGAATAAGGGATAGGAGTAAGACCATTTGGGACTTCCTAATAATTTACCAAGTGGAAGTACTGATGTCTTGGACATTAGCCAGTGAGTCAGAGATATCTCTGATATCAAGAAATTAGGGAGCGAAGGGGCAGTTTAAATACTTTATGGACATATAGAAACTCAAATTATTATAAATGAAGAACTGACAAGTAGAAAGGTAAAATGCAATAAAATGGAGGATTTTTACTAATTTCTAACTGTCTTAAATAAACAAGAAAAGAGTCATAACCAAGAACTCTTTGACCTAGGGCAAAAAAAAAGTAGAATCAGAGATCAGTTTGATAGAGGTTACTTGCAAATCTGGGAAGCATGGTTAAAAGCAGAGACATCACCTCATTGACAAAGTTCCATATAGTCAAGGGAATGGTTTTATCCAGTAGTAGTTTATTGCTTTGAAAGTTGGACTCTAAGGAAAAAACTGAGTGTTGCTGAATTGATGGCTTTAAATTGTGGTGTTGAAGAAGACTTTTGAGGGTCCTTTGGACAGCAAGGAGATCAAATCAGTCAATACTCCAAAAAATTAATTCAGACTATTTGCTTTAAGGTTAAATACCAAAGCTGAAGTTTAACTACTTTAATCACCTAATGCTAGTGCCTTCTCTTTCAGCTAAGCTTTCATTTACCCTCCTTCCCACCACCCCCCCTCTCTCTCTTTCTCTCTCTCTCTCCTGTCTCTCTCTCTTCCCCTCTCCCTCTCCCTCTCTTTATCTATCTATCTGTCTGCCTATCTCTTAAATATCTGTCTATCTGTCTATCTATTTGCTTGCCAAGGCTCACATAGCTGGTGTTGAAGGGGATTTCTAACCAAGTCTTTCTGAATCCAAGACTAGCACTTGACCACAATGTCTATGTTCCACTTCTACATATCAAGAAAAACACGTGAGCAAATAATGAGTCAATTTCTAACCTAGGAATGAAAATTAAACTAAAAAATCATTTAAAAAATCAATAAAAATGTGAAATAAATAATGTTAAAGACTTTAGTAAATGTAGGGCCATGCCCCATAATCAGACAACCTATGAAAATATCTGTTGGTGTCCTACATTGTAATAAATACTAGCTTTGGAGAGTATAGAGACCTAGGTTTGAATCCTGTTGCATACTACCTGTATGATCTTGAGTAGGTCAGTTAGAGAATTACAGGAAGTGCTGGCTGGAATGAAGGAAGCATTTGTTGAGCTCTTACTCTATGCAAAACAAATAGAACAGTGACAGTCTCTCAAGTCTCCCTCATGATGCTCTCAATTATCTTAAGATATAGATGTATATGTGTGTGTATCTTATGTGCACTCAAATATTTATATGTTGTCTCTCCTGCATGAGAATGTGAATTTTTTAGGGCAGGAACTTTTTCTTTTTTAACTTTCTTTATATCTTAGGTGTTTAGTTTAGTGATTGGTATATTCTAAGTGCTTAATAAATGTTTATCGATTGTGTGAACTTAAACAGCTTCCTTGGGCTTGTTTCCTCATCTGCATAATAAGGAGGTTAGATTAGATGGTCTCTGAGGCCCCTTCCAATTCCAACTCTACAATATTAGAATTAATAGGTGTAAGCTGCAAAGAAGAAGTCATCTTCTTGACGTAAAGAAAAACTTCTAGATTGCCTCAGGAGGAAGTGGGTTCTTCCTTATTATTTTATGAGGGGCAAGTTGGTGGCTCAGTGGATGGAGTGCCAGACCTGGAGATGGAAAGTCTTGGGTTCAAATTTGACCTCTTAACACTTCCTAGTTGTTAGATCCTGGGCAAGTCATTTAATCCCAAATGCCTAGCCCTTTCTGCTCTTCTGCTTTGGAACAAATACTTGGTATCAAAATTCTAAGACAGAAGGTAAGAATTTTAAAAGAAAAAAAGGAAAGGAAAATCTTCATGACCACTCATCAGTGATGGTGTAGAAGATATGGGGGTATAGATATGACTTGGATGAGAGGGCCCTGGAAATCCCTTGCAACTAAGCTGTTCTGAGATTCTATAAAGCTCTTCCCTAAGGCAGCTAACCAAACATTAGGGGGATCAACATTAAGTTGTCAGTGTAATAATGCAGCATATGTAACCCCCCACTGAGTGAAAAAGCACCTGACATCCAGAACACACTGCAGCTGGAGAATTACTCAGTAATTGCCATTTAAAGGCATAAGGGCATTAATGCAAACACATGCTCTCTCAAGGGCACCCGCCATTCTTAGCATATATGGGCTTGGAGTTCTTCCTGAAGACTTTTTTTCCCCAATTTGTCCCCTACCATGGAGAATTGCTTTCCTCCCTAGAGTCTTTCTTTTCTCAAGTGATCGTTGATTCTTTTTTTCCTTTTTTAAATGCTTACCTTCCATCTTAGAATTAATACTAAGTATTAGTTCCAAAGCAAAAGAGTAGGAAGGGGTAGGCAAAGGGGATTAAGTGACTTGCCCATGTTTCACAAAGCTAAGAAGTGCCTGAGGCCATATTTGAACCCTGGCACTCTATCCACTGTGCCACCTAGTTGCCCCTTAAGAGTTTTGTTCATTGTAGTTGGGTTTCTATTTCCTAGCATAGAGCAGCTTCTTCATGCTTGTTGATTAATAGCTGAGAATTTTTCACTGCTTAAGGCAAAGGGTGGCTTTTCTGTTTCCAAGATTTATGACTCTACTTAAAGTTGCAGGGGAATTTGATGGAACCCAAACATCAACCGGGTAGTGTCCCTAATTCATATGGCACAGCATATAGGACCTTCACCTAACCAGATTCTATATTCCATAGCTGCTGGAGATGAATGTGGTCCATCAACAAAGCCCTGTAACAGCTGGGGAAACTAGGGTTAAAAATCATAGATTTAAAGCTGAAAAGGATCTCAGAAGCAATCTAGTCTATTCTCCTTGCTTTTCCCTTCATCCCCCTCCAAGTTTGGGCTCAAGCCCAGGACAGGAAAGACACTTGCCTAGTAATATTACACAACTAGTAAGTGTTTGAGGCAGGCTTAGAACCCACGTCTTTCTGATCCAACATCCAACAAACGGCTATGTGGTGCTAGTTAGCTCTTAGGGGTATATCGGGAGCCTGTCTGTTTAGCTATCCTTAGTAACATTATCATTATCAACTGAAACTTGTTACCAGCCATTCTACAGTTCGTTTCAAATAAGATTACAGAGTCCTGTCAGAGGAATTGGGCTCTGAGTTTACCTAGAAACAGGGCTCTTCCCCATGAAGACTTATGGACTTATGTCCATTCTTTACACTTATTTTTCCTCCTTTGATCATTTGCACTCTGATTTTTCCTTTCTCTGTTCTCTTTCAAATAAGAACCCATTGGTTTTCCATGGCTAATGTGGAAATTCACTTTACATGACCACACATATTTGTAATTGGTTTTGTTTTTCTTGCCTTCCCTTTGGGTAGGAAAGAATCAGAACTGGTAGGGTTTTGACCCTCTGGCTTCTTTCTTTTCTCAGGTTATAGTTAATTCGTTTTTTCTTTTTTTTAAGCCCTTACCTTTCATCTTAGAATCTTAGAATCAATACTAATATATTCTGTTTATATTTAATATAAAATACATTTAATATAAAATATGTCATATAATAGAATATTTTTATTTTATTTATATGCAGTGT
>NW_025372170.1:7366-8260 GCF_016433145.1 Gracilinanus agilis | reverse complement strand
GATAGAATTCACTTGTGAATCCATCAGGTCTTGGTGATTTTTTCTTAGGGAGTTCTTTGATGGCTTGTTCAATTTCTTTTTCTGATATGGGATTATTTAGGTATTCTATTTCTTCTGCTGTTAATCTAGGCAAATTTATATTTTTGTAAATATTCATCCATATCTCCTAAATTGTTATATTTATTGCCATATAATTGGGCAAAATAGTTTTTAATGATGGCCTTAATTTCCTCTTCATTAGAGGTGAGGTTTCCCTTTTCATCTTTGATACTGTCAATTTGGTTTTCTTTTTTCTTTTTTTTTTATTAGATTGACCAGTACTTTGTCTATTTTATCTATTTTTTCAAAATACCAGCTTCTAGTCTTATTTATTAATTCAATAGTTCTTTTATTTTTGATTATTAATTTCTCCCTTCATTTTTAGTCTTTCTAATTTAGTTTTCATCTGGGGGTTTTTAATTTGCTCGCTTTCTAATTTTTTGAGTTGCATGCCCAATTCATTAATCTCTGCCCTCTTTAATTTGTTAATATATGCACTCAAGGATATAAATTTCCCCCGAGTACTGCCTTGGCCGCATCCCACAGAGTTTGGTAGGATGTCTCATCATTGTCATTCTCTTCAATGAAATTATTGATTGTTTCTATGATTCCTTCTTTGACAAATTGGTTTTAGAGAAACATATTATTTAATTTCCAATTAGTTTTTGATTTTCCTATCCAGGTGCCCTTACTAATTATTATTTTTATTGCATTATGATCTGAGAAGGTTACATTTATTATTTCTGCTCGTTTGCATTTGTTTGCAATGATTCTATGCCCTATAACATGGTCAATCTTTGTGAATGTGCCATGTGCAGCTGAAAAGAAGGTGTATTCCTTTTTGTCCCTATTTAT
>NW_025372170.1:358-7266 GCF_016433145.1 Gracilinanus agilis | reverse complement strand
TATGGTTTTACTATCTATTTCCTTCTTGAGCTCTGCCAGTTTCTCCTTTATGAATTTGGATGCTATACCACTTGGTGCATACATATTGAGCAGTGTTATTTCCTCATTGTTATGTTATACTGTTATACTGCCTTTAATTGGGATGTAATGACCTTCCTTGTCTTTTTAAATCATATCTAGTTTTACTTTGGCTTTGTCAGAAATCATAATAGCCATTCCTGCCTTCTTTTTCTCATTTGATGCCCAAAAGATTTTGCTCAAGCCCTTAACCTTAAACTTGTGTATGCCTACCCGCCTCATATGTGTTTCTTGTAGACAAGATATGGTAGGATTTTGGTTTCTATTCCACTCTGCTATTTGCTTCCATTTTATGAGCAAGTTCATCCCATTCACATTCAGAGTTACAATTATCAGTTGTGCATTCTCTGACATTTTTGTATCCTCCCCTATTCCCACTCCTTCTTCTTACACTATTTTCTTTTAAACTAGTCGTTTGCTTTGAGCTGGTGTCCCTTATCCCCTCCCTTGATTAACTTCCCTTTCTACCCCCTCCCTTGTTATTCCCCTCTTTTTATTTTTAAAGGCCTAATGAATTCCCTCCCCCTTCTTCTCCCCTCCCTTTTTTGACCTCCCCACTCCCCTGCTCCCTTTGGTTTATCCCTTCTGACTTTCTCAGTAGGGTTAGAGAGAGTTTTTATCCCAATGGATAATATAGCTACTCTTCCCTCTCTGGGTTGATTACTTTGAGAGTAAGGTTTAAATATTACCTCTTAATGCTCTCTTCCTCTCCTTCTTATAATAGTATTTATCCCCTCCCCTTCCCATGCCCTCTTTGTGTGTAATAGAATATCCTGTTTTTCTTATTCACTCAAATTTCTCTTGGTGTCCCCTACCATTCCCCCCTTCTTTCCCACCTCCATGTCATCTTAGACCATTTAGTATTCTGTCCTCTCCCTATGAATTATTCTTCTGATTGCTATAATAGTGAATATTATAATAGTGAATAGAGTTCACTACAGAGAATTATACATAGCACTTCTCCTAATTAGATCTTACTGAGGCCCTGAAAAAGGCAAATTTAAAAATTATGGGTTTTCTTTCTTTCCTCTCTGTTTCTTATTTACCTTTTCATGTTTCTCTTAATTTTTGTGGTTGGATATCAAACTTTCCATTTAGTACTGGTCTCTTCTGTGCAAATACTTGGAAATATTCAATTTTGTTGAATGCCCATACTTTCCCCTGGAAGTATATAGTCAGTTTCTATGGGTAGTTGATCTGTGGCTGAAGGCCCAGCTCTCTTGCCTTTCTGAATATCGTATTCCAAGCCTTGCGGTCTTTTAGCATGAAGGCTGGCAGATCCTGTGTGATCCTTATTGGTGCTCCTTGATATTTGAATTGTCTTTTTCTGGCTTCTTCTAAGATTTTTTCTTTTACTTGAAAGTTCTTGAATTTGGCCATTATATTCCTGGGTGTTGACTTTTCTGGGTGCAGTGTAGAGGGTGATCTATGGATCCTTTCAATGTCTATATTGCCCTCTTGTTGTAGAACTTCAGGGCAATTTTGCTGAATAATTTCTTTAAGTATGGAGTCCAAGTTTCTATTAATTTCTGGTTTTTCTGGAAGACCAATGATTCTCCAATTGTCTCTTCTAGACCGGTTTTCTTGGCCTGTCACTTTCTCATTGAGATATTTCATGTTTCCTTCTATTTTATTAGTCTTTTGACTTTGTTTTATTTGTTCTTGTTGTCTTGAGAGATCATTGGCTTCTAATTGCTCAATTCTAGCCTTTAGGGACTGGTTTTCCTTTTCAATCTGGTCATTTTTGGTGTTCAATTTGCTTATCAGTTCATTTGATTTCTGAGCCTCACTTTCCAATTGCAAAATTCTGCCTTTTAAACTGTTATTTTCTTGCCAGATCTCTTCCATCTTCCTCAACATCTCAGTTTCGAACTCTTCAATGGCTTGTGACCAGTTTTCATTGTTTTGGGAAGGTTTGGATATGATTACTTGTTTGTCCTCCTCTGTTGTCTGGATTTTCTTTGTGTAAAAGTTGTCGAGTGTTCCAGAGTTCTTCTTGATAATCTTTCTCTTCTGGGGTTCTTGGCTTGCCATTTTTAGCCTCGCCCCTTCTCAGCTTTGTCTTCACACTCATGGTCTGTCTGTGCTTTCTAGGCTCCAGAGGGCTCAGGTCTCCTTGTTCTTGGGGTTGAGCCTCCTGGTTGTCCGTGGTCTTCCTCTCTGCCCGAGGCTCCTTCAGCAGTCCCAGGGGCTGCTTCAATAGCCATGCTCATGTCTGCACAGGATCCCCACTCGATGTCCTATCCTGTGCTCGAGATCTTTGTCTGTGCCTAGGGCAATGTCTTCACCTGTGCCAGAGCTCAGGGGAGTCTGTGGGCATTCTTTAGCCTCTTGGGGTCCTAAGTCTTGATGCTCTCAGGAACAAGCCCTGGAGCTGCCAGTGACTTACTGGGTGCCCCAATCCTGCTTTCACTCTTGTGCGCTGGCCTCTGGGCTGTATGTGTTGTGGGGTGGGGTAGGGGCTTCTTCCTCTTGTGTTTTAGTGAGAGCTATTTCACCCCTTTATAGTGTGGAAATGCCCTGATTCCACGTACCTTCAATGCTGTGTCCTGTTGTGGAGTCCCTTCGTTCGTCTGGATTTGTTTTTATGTCCCCTTGAGGAGTCCTGTATGCTTCGATTAGGAGAGATCGAGCAGCTGCTCCTTACTCTGCCACCATCTTAACCGGAAGCTAGATCATATTTTCATATAACCAGATGTGGCTTTGAGTTAGTTCTTCAACCCAAACTGTCTATTTATATCTTTGGTCCATTTATCAATTGTGGGATGAACTTTGTCAAATTTATAAAACTATGAACCATTCTTGCCCTACCCCACCCCCATCAAATGATACCTTCTTTAGTGGCAGAGGGGAGAGAGAAGGAAGGCAGGAGACACCTGAGAATTTTAATATAAAGGACCTCCCCCCCAAAAAAACTAATTAATTAATTAATTAATCAAAAAAAGAAAAAATCTATTTAGAGGCAACAGGGTTATTGTCAAATATGATATCATTGTGTAGGAATGTAGGTAAGTGGCAGAGTATATTTCATGGATTAGCTTAAAGAGGAAAAGAGGAGAATTTGGTATCATTGTCCATAAACTATTGTCAAAGTTAAATGATAACAGTCATCCTTCTGTCAATAATTCATTGAATGTCTTTCAGAGAATATACTATCTAGGGAGTTTTGTTTGCATATTTGTTGGGAAATGTTAAGTCAAAAATATACCCATAATTTATTTTAAAGCTAATGTCAAATATTTTAGAAAAAAAAAGGAAAACCTAATGGAGATCTTGGACAATAAAGACAACCTCCAATTAATCAATTACATTTATTTAATATTTCCTATACTCTAGGCAATTACCATGTGCTGGCAATGCAAAAACAAACTGAAATAATCCTTTGCTTCAGGGAGCTTATGTTATGTTATGAAAGTCAGCAGTGAGCAATCCCTTCCCCAAGATTTAGATATACTTTGAATCACTGATACAAGGAAACTCCTAGTAGGGAGTACCTCAGTGGCTCTGGAAATATAGATAGTGTTTCCTATTATATGAAGTGTTCAGGAAAGATTAGTACCTATGGCTTGAGTGTTTGCTGAGCCCTTTTCAGGGCTTCTTTTCTCCTTTGATATCTACCTGCTACCCAGCTGTCACCTGTGATTCCCAGAAGCTGTAGTAGGCACTGTAGACACACCTTGGTAAACCATTTTGGCAGGCAGGAGAAGCCCAGGTTGAGGACAACTGATGGGTCACAAACCCATCAGTGAACTAGGGGAGTGTCTACTTCAGGTATGTGAAGATTTCCCTGAATGGTGGCTGGGGATGAAAAATAATTTTTTCCCCAGAAGCTTTGAAGGCAGCTAAAGCAGGTGCTTTGGAGTGCTTAGAGCTTTGTCAGGCACAGAACACAAAGGTGATCCACTGCATCCTGGACTCTTGTCAGTCTTCCTGACTTTTGGCTTTCCATTGGAATTCTTGACTCTGGATAACAATGTAAAGTTTATGACTGTGCAATTCTGCCTCACTTAAATCCAATTTTTATGCAAGTCAAGACATCAACTCATGATGTCATTAGGTCCTCTTCAAAATTGAAGGATGAACAATATTCTTTTCTTATGGTTTTGCGTAGCTTTTTGCTGGTGACATCTATTATTGTTCTTTGTTCTTGAGGCAGCTAGGTGGCCCAATAGATAAAGATCTGGGTTGGGAATCATGATTTCCTGAATTCAAATATGGTCTCAGACACTTACTAGGTATGTGACCCTTGGCAAATCATTTAACCTCAGTTTGCCTCAGTTTCTTCAACTATAAAATGAGAATAATAGCACTTATTTCCCTAGGTTTGTTGTAAGTACAAAATTAGATTATATTTGTAAAAAATTTGGCACACGGCATGATGAATTGTTAGTGCTTAATGAAAAAAATGCTTCTTTCCTTCTTTTGTTGTGGATTTTGGAATTCCACATAATTCCAAGAAGTGAGAGGGTAGGCAACCAGGCACTTTGTTGGAGCAAATCATTTTCTGTTATTGGCATAATAGTGCAAAGGGAAAGGCATCCAGAAGTTTAATTGTCTTAGATGAGTCACAGCCCTCCTTGCTCTGGTGATACAGTGTCTGATTACAGAGCATTTCTGATGTGATGTCCTTTTGTTTCCATCATCCTTACCTCTGGCATCACATGCTTTCCCAGGAAGAAGAAGAGATTCTCTGTTTCCGAGTCCTAGTTCCCAAATATGAATTCAAATATTGTAACCACAACTTGTTTCTCCCAAAGACATGCTGTAGGGTTGTCATCCCATCTGAAGAAATACTCCTTCTATGCCCAAGAATTAGCAAGGAACTCCAATTTATCTTTAGTTACTTATTTAAGCCCTAAAGACTCTTTCTGAGATAACTAGGTGAGATAAGTTCTTCATTCGAGGTTATTAAGTTAGTGCCCTCTTGGTTCTTTAGGATGCATTCACTTAGGGATATTAAATAGGAAAGGAGAAGCCAGCCCCAGACAACACAATTCTGTCACTTGCACTGATAATAAATTGGAAATTGGAGTATTTTTTAAGGTATTTTTGATAAATATAGCTAACAAAGGCATTTCTTTTAAAAATATGAGACAATCATATAACAAAGTAGAATGAAGAATTTTATAGCAGTTATGTAAGCATGTGTCTTATATGTCATATAAATATGGAAGCACACACATATTACAATATATGTGTATATATTCGCTGTTTATCTACACGTATAAACACACATAAACTCACATTTATATATAGTGTGGGTATTATATTTTCTTCCATGGTAATTGCTTCTCATTCTCCAGTCAAAAAAATAGTCTGAGTGACCAGGTTCATAATTTTTTCATTAGAATAGAAAAGGGGGAAATTTTTACTCTGATTCTGATTTAAACTGAAATAGTCAGGAAATGCCTTGTTTTAGGCTTAGTGGGTACATATAAACTTTAAGAAAGGGACTCTAAGACTTTAATGGGATCCACATTACTGTAAATCCGATTCAATTAATCAGCTATTTCCCATGTTGTCTTAAAGCATTTTCTAGTAAGGTAAATAGAAGATGAATATCTTATTTTGTGACTTAGGATCTTTGATGGCCATTGAAAAAAATTTTTTCCAGGCACAACAAAATTAAAGACAGAATAAAATAATGTTGTTTCTTCTCTGATATTTCCTTCCTTCATTTGTTTATTTGTTCCTTCATTTGTTCCTTCCTTCCTTCCTTCCTTCCTTCTTTCCTTCCTTCCTTCCTCCTCTTCCTTTTTCTCTTTTCCTTGCTTTCTTCCAGTATCCCAAACTGTACATTGTTTGTTGATTTTAGAAAAGCCATTAGTCTAGCAAAATGCAGCCTTAAAGTTTTTCTTCCAGCAAGGAGGTAAGGAGTCTTTCCTGCATATGTTAAAGTCATATCCTATTCCTTGATAAATGCAACCACAGAGATTATTGTGTTCAGTGACCCCTGATTGTGAACATAAAGTAAGGCATAAAACAGAGATGTGCATGCTGGCCACAGGCATTGTTTTGATTTTGAAGCGTATCATCTTGAAAATTAACAACTAAATTCACACAGACATAGAACTGAAATTCTTTTTTTTTTAACATTTATTAATAATCATTTTTAACATGGTTACATGATTCATGCTCCTACTTTCCCCTTCACCCCCCGCTCTCCCCCCACCCATGGCCGACGCACATTTCCACTGGTTTTCTCATGTGTCCTTGATCAAGACCTATTTCCAAATTGTTGGTGGTTGCATTGGTGTGGTAGTTTCGAGTCCACATCCTCAATCATGTCCACCCCGACCCATGCGTTCAAGCTGTTGCTTTTCTTATATGTTTCCTCTCCTGCAGTTCTTCCTCTGAATATAGGTAGCGTTCTTTACCATAAATCCCTCAGAGCTGTCCTGGGTCATTACATTGATGCTGGTACAGAAGCCCATTAGATTCGATTTTACCACAGTATGTCAGTCTCTGTGTACAATGTTCTTCTGGCTCTGCTCCTTTCACTCTGCATCAGTTCCTGGAGGTCTCTCCAGTTCGCCTGGAACTCCTCCAGTTTATTATTCCTTTTAGCACAATAGTATTCCATCACCCGCATATACCACAGATTGTTCAGCCATTCCCCAATTGAAGGACATCCCCTCCTTTTCCAGTTTGTTGCCACCACAAAAAGCGCAGCTATAAATATTTTCGTACAAGTCTGTTTATCTATGATCTCTTTGGGGTACAAACCCAGCAATGGTATGGCTGGATCAAAGGACAGGCATTCTTTTATAGCCCTTTGAGCACAGTTCCAAATTGCCAGCCAGAATGGTTGGATCAGTTCACAACTCCAC
>NW_025372170.1:0-259 GCF_016433145.1 Gracilinanus agilis | reverse complement strand
ATGGCTTGATTTTTTATACAATTGCTTTAACTCCTTGTATATTTGAGTAATTAGACCCCTGTCCGAGTTTTTCGTTATAAAGATTTTTTCCCAATTTGTTGTTTCCCTCCTGATTTTGACTACATTGTTTTTGTTTGTACAAAAGCTTTTTAGTTTAATATAATCAAAACCATTTAATTTACATTTTTTAATTTTCTCTAACTCTTGCTTGGTTTTAAAATCTTTCCTTTCCCATAGATCTGACAAGTATACTATTCTG
>NW_025372169.1:0-4059 GCF_016433145.1 Gracilinanus agilis | reverse complement strand
AAAAAGAAAAAGAGAAAATTGAGGCTTCTTCTCTGGGAGGAAGGGAGGCCCAAACATTTTTATGAGGGTTTTCCAGCTTTGGAGGGTGCCATGCCCCTACCCCCCACACACACAATGTGGAAGGGATCTCTGTACAATGGTTTGCTGTATGAGTAGAGAGACTCTGTGTAAGTCTATACATGGCAACCATTCCAAGAAGGAAGCTCCCAGCATGAAAGAAGTGACCATCCTGGGAATTGCTCTCTTCCAGCTCCATTACCATTGATAGTTTGGAACCACATCTGCTAAGCTGCCTGATGACTTTACCAAATTTAATTAACTTCAGTAACTATCTGTTAAGCATTCAGAGTTCTGTGCTGGGTACTGGAATGGATAACAAAGATGAAATGAGGCACCATCGCTGAAGATGATGCAGCAAACATGGAAAGAATAATGCATTCAGAGTCAGAGGACTTGGGTTCAAATCTGGATCTCAATTTCCTTTTCTATAGAAAGAATTGAACTACATGGTTTCTAAGGTTCGAACCTTAGAAACCATCTAGTTCAATTCTTCATTCAGAAATCTAGGCTTTTATTCCCCCTGTTCTCATGAAATTTATAATTTAATGGAGAAATTAGACATATATATAAATATTTTAAAGCCTACCCATGAAGCTTTTGGGTAGCTCAATGGATGAATGTCTGGGCTGAAGACAGGAAGTCCTGAGTTCAAATCTGGTCTCAGATACTACCCCATTGTATGATCTTGAGCAAGATTTTTAACCCCAATTGCCTACCCTTAACACTTCTGCCTTAGAACCAATATTTAGTATTGATTCTAAGACAGAAGGTAAGGAATTTTAATAGGAAGGAAGGAAGGAAGGAAGGAAGGAAGGAAGGAAGGAAGGAAGGAAGGAAGGAAGGAAGAAATGGAGGGAGGGAGGGAGGAAGGACATTCTAAATCCCTCATCTACAGAGGTAACAGAGACCCTTCTGGTCCCTTTTAGGCAAAAGTAAATGACAAGTTTGTGAAAACAAAATTAGGAATGATCAGGAGAGCTGAGTAATATGTGTACAGCATAAGGGTAGCTCCACCGTTGAAAAATCTATAAAGTCAGAGGTCCTACATCTGACAATTACTACCTGTGTATGTTTGGGCATCTCACTTAACCTTCCTTCTAGCTCTAAATTTCTGATCCTATGATTTTAAGAATTAAGCTTCAATCATAAACTTGAACTATGACCTCACACTGATATCTCCCTGAGCTGGTAATGGCTGAAAAACTAAGGGGTAGAAGTTGGGAGAGGGGGGTCAGAAGATGAATGGCACAGGCTCCATATAAAAAAAATTAGTGTTGCCACTTTAAATGGCTATTTCAGTACCTTCCTTACTTCCAACAAATCTCCAGGCCTCCACTGCCCCCTGTACAGCTCATCCATCAGCTGCAGGGAGGTGGGATTGCTTGACTGTTCCAGCTCCCCAAGGCACCATAAGCTGCCCCACTGGGAGGCACCAGTTCTGTTGCCTCCAGGCAAAAAAGGCCCATTATTAATAAAAATAGTAACTGTTAATAGGAAGATCTACTGCCAGATTTCATCGAGTAAGAGCTAATTAAAATGTCTTGTGCCCAGTATATGCTTCATTAGGGATGTCCAGCAAGTTCTTAGTATCTAACATTGAGGCAGTGAATGCTCTTGTGTGTTCAAACCCATCACATCATCGCTTTGATCACATTCTCTCCTATGTCTGGGCTTGCATTGGACTAAAGAATCCATTTCACCCCTCACAGCATTGGTGAGAGTCAGTGGAGAAGGGGGCAGAGGGGAAATAGTGGGAAGGACACTGGCTTCGAAATCAAAAGACTTGGATGAATCCCGGCTTCTCTGCTGACCACCTAGATATCTACAGACAAATCATTCCATCTCACTGAGCCTCAGGATCCTCCTCCATTTAATGGGAATAATAAAACGTGTACTGCCTCCCTCACAAGTTTACTACAAGGAAAGCATATTGTAACCTATAAAGCACTATGGACAAGGCATTTGTTTTTGTCCAAAGCTTCAAGCTCTAAGACAGAAATGTTTATGTTGAGTGGGCTTTTCAACCCATATCTCTCAATTGTCCACTTTGATAGGTTAGTGACTCAGTCATTTCCATTGTTCTTCAGCATCATTACCGACCCTAATGTCCTTCTTCCCCTTTCTCACCACCACATAAACCATAAATTCCTTGAGGATAATGGTTGTCAAGGTTTTGTGTTTTTATCCCTGGTATCTAGCACAGTTTCTAACACATAGCAGGTACATAATTAATGTTTATTAAATTGAATCAAGTCCTTTCATTTCACTGGATCTGGAGTTAGATAATATGGTTCCAATCTTGTGTGTGATGGTTACTGTCTGTGTCCTTGGACAAGTTTTTTAATCCCTCTGAGCCTCAATTTCCCAATCTATGAAATCAGGAGAATAGATGTTCCTCAATGATGAGTTTTCACCTTATTTTCTGGTTGGATGCTCCATTATGAATATTAGCAGCCTAGGTCTATCTTCTTCCATAAGATCCTCCTAAACATGCTAAGTAAATCTTGGGGATCCAAAGTAAAAACAAAAACAGTCCCTTCCCTCAAGGAGCTTACCTTCTAATGAAGGAGGAAACTGTATATCAATATGATATGCATACAAAGTAAATACAAAGTCATAACCTTAAAGCATGAGCTCATTTAAAAACTAGTTGTGTCAACCTCAGCAAGACGATGGATTCAATAGAGTGGGAAAACTACAGGACTTACAAAATAGGTTCCCTAGTCCAAGCACTACCATTATCTTACTGTGTGAATCAGGGACCACTCACTCTTCTACTCTGGATTTGTTTCCTCATGTGTTCAATGAGAAAACTATATCATATCATCTCTTAGTCCCTCCTACCCACAACAGTCCATAAGTCTACGTAAGTATTAGTTTTGGATAAGTCAAGTCCCATTGTTACAACAGAACCTCCAGGAGACATTAACATGTAGAAGGCAGTATATTCTTTATGCCTTGCTGAGGGGACCTACCTATGCCTTATTGCAACTCTGGATCCACTCTGTCCCTGAAAGACTCATGAAGGACCCTTGACCCCCCCACCACTTTCTAATCTATGCATCCCTTTCTCTTCTTAGAGCACTATAATGAAAGTAGCCTGGCATTAATGGTAGCAATCTGATGCTGAGAGGATTCCTGGCATTTTAGCATTTTTTTCTAATTAGCATATTTCCAATCAGAAGGCCTCTCATCCCATTGGCAGCCATGTCCTTGCCCATGCTACTGAAGTAGACTTCCAAAAAAAATGTTTTACATTTTTGCTTTTTTAGAATAAGCCTTAATTTAGAGAACCAGTGCAGCCTGGCTCGCCTATTATTAAAGAATTAAAGTATGTAGTGTTTTGCATAATGAAAAATAATCAATATTTATTAAGAACTGAGAATGCTTCTGCAAGTCATTGCCCACTGGTAGCTGTTGCTAAGGCTGGTAGGGGGCAGAGGACGTGTAGCGCATTATTGAAATCTTGCAAGGGAGCTAATTTCCTAGTAACAGGTTTTAATCTTGGCAAATTACACGGAGATCCTACCAAGTTGGATATTCCACTGCACAAGTTGGGACAAAAGGAGCTTTTAATGGGTGTATTTCAAGCCTTCTCTCGAATTTCACATTATGTATTATTTACCCTCCGGAGGACCACATTTGAGCTCCAGAGACACTCATGCTGAATTAATTTAAGATAATCTAGTGCAATTCTCCTATTTTTCCTTACAAAGCAGATATGCATTTGCATATCTTAGTGTAGCATCTCCTACACCGATTTTATTTTTAACAAATAAAATAGGTTGAGGTTTTTTTGTATTGTTTGGTTTCTTGTTTTGTATTTTTTTTTTGCAAACTCCTCCAAGCTTTTTGTCTATGCTGTAAGTCGAACCACAGAAATGTCAAATATTGACACTAAAGTCACATTTGATGGAAAAAAATCTCTCTGACTCATATGCTAGGCCCTCTGGGATGATTTTCAGAAGGCTATGTGTTCTACATAGCTGCCCAAGAATA
>NW_025372168.1:0-6735 GCF_016433145.1 Gracilinanus agilis | reverse complement strand
CTTCCTTCCTTCCTTCCTTCCTTCCTTCCTCTTTCTTTTCTCTCTTTCACTTTTTGTCTTCTTTCTTCCTTTCAGATTTTTTCTTCCCTCTCTCCTTTCCTGTCCTTTCTCCATTTTCTCCCTCCCTTTCCCTGTCTTCCTTTCCTTCCTTTTTCCTTGCCTCCCCCTTTCTTCCTTTCTCTTCCCTTCCCATTGTCTTTCCTTTATCCTCACTTCATCATTTCTTCTTTCCCTTGTCTCTTTCCTGTTTCTCATTTATTTCTTGTTTTATAGTTTCCCCAAAAGAAAAGAGTGACAAAGTAGCTCTCAAAAAGATTTCTTAAATGTTTGCAGACAGTGAGATGATCAAGTTCTCCAAAACACCAGTGTAAATATGTCTGCTCTTAAGGAAGTTACTTCAGCTTTCTCTGATTGCAGTTAGTTTTCTAAACGATAACTCTAGTCCAACTATCAATAATATGGAATTAGGTCTTGATCAATGATGCATGTAAAACCCAGTGGAATAGTGCGTCGGCTAAGAGGGCTTGGGGGGCTGGGGGAGAGGGAAAGAACATGAAACATGTAACTATGGGAAAGTATTCAAAATAAAAATTTTAAAAAAATGTTCTATAACTGTAGCTTATACAAATTCACTATCTAATAAGGTTGTTGTGGGCATCCAATGAGATATATATTAAAGTGATTTTTATGTTGTTCTATGTCTTAAAATGGATTTTCTTCATTTTGTACAGGAGGCAATTCTGGCCTCCTCCCTTGGAGATCCAGGAGACACTTAAGAGCCCCTTTCTTGTTAACTCGACTTAGCTTGGCTCCTTGCTCCCCAAATGTCTACTTTTGCCTACTTTATCAATGATTTCAAATGCTAGTTATCTTTCTTCACCTCCCACTGATCATTCTGCCCCCATATTTTGTTCTTTTTCATAATTCCTCTATTCCTTATTGCTTGCCACCTTTAAAACTCAGCAGTTTGATACTCCAGCCGTCTTCCAATGTCCAAGAGCCTCCCGGAGCCTCCCAAGGCCCCCGAAACTGCCATTTAGGAACTAGCGTGTAGTGGACAGCTTTACCAACCATCCCCCCATCGCTTCTGCCTGATCCATTTCCAAGGAGGACCCCCAGAAGGCCTCCAGGGCCCCAACTTCCAGCCAGCTCCCTCTACTAGCTCCTCCCACCTTGTGGGCTCAATTATCCACTTGCCCCCTCAAAATCAGGTGGCAGTCACTAATTACACCTGTAAGAGGCTAATGGGAGGCCTGTTTGGCTGCTGCTCCAGAGGGTAAAAATGCACCTGCAAACCATTAAGTGCAGACTCTCAGATTGCGCTCCCGCCCAGGAGAAGAGGAAGGACCCACGGAGAAGCCGGTCCATTCTCTGGGAGGGTCAGGTTTCCTGAGTGTGCAGACGGCACCCTCACACATCCAAGCGGGGAGAGACTCGGAGCTTTCCGTGCCTTCCGGCAGAGCCTGAAGCAGGGTTCCGAGATGGCACGCGTCTCTGCAGGCTGAGGATCCTCATGACCCCATAGATGTGAGGCCACGAGTGGGAAAGCGGGAGAGCCAAGGCTTCCCCAGTTTTCTTCCTCCTCTCCTGTGTGGCAGCTCAGGGCGCTTGTCGCATCTCTACGGCACCTGTCAGAATGACAGCGGGGCTCCGAGGACCTGCCGTGATCCCGCACCAGGAGGTCACCAGAGACGCGACGCGCTGCTGGGGCAGAGCGCGCTCCGGGACAGTGAGCTTTTTCATCCATTGGCTTGATTAAAAGGCGAGACTGTTTGCTCAGCAAAGAGGAGCAAAGCTCTCATTATCTGGTTGTTCATGGAATCCAGTGGCCGCTAATGAAACCCGGGGCGGTGTCTGGTTCAGACCTACTTGGCACCGACTTGTGACAATTAGAGGTTTTGCCATGTCAAGGGAATCTTTCACTCCAAGCAGCGACCCATATTGGACTGAACAAACACATCGGTTTTTAATTGAGAACAATAGTTTAACAAACCACTTCCCAGGACCACTGAAAGAGAAGTATGTGCCTGTGGAGATTCTGGCAAGGGAGGCTATTTATGTGAAAGCGTCAACTGCAAGCCAGAGCCCATGTACCCAGCAAGGGAGGAATGGGAAAAGCTAATGCGGAAAGTCATGTATTCTAGAGGAGACAAGTGTCAGGCAGTGAGCACACCAAGCTCCCTCTGTAAGCCCACGGACAGAGGCAGAGTCTGTGGCCTCCCCATCTCGAGGAACTTCAAGGGACCTTCGCCAGTGTGTGCCGGTCAAGGACTCCGTCTTGGAGGCACAGATGAGCTTCCCTCTGTGGGCTTATCATTTTAGGAGCTTTTTTCCCAGAAGAAACTTGGGATAGAGATTCTCAAGCTTTTATTTTGCTTTGGAAGACCAATTTTAGTTAGGTGGAAATCAAATAGTTTGCTTATTTATTCAGGTTTTGGGGAAGGTCTAGAAATTCTACCCGTTTTTCAGGAGGTCAGATATTAGAACTAGAAGGGACTTCAGATACTATCAAGCTCAATTTTCTCATTTGACCCTTAAGGTTCAGAAGGCAGAGACAAGATGGTAGAGTGAAAGGTCACACAGCTGCCAAATGTCCCTCAAAACCTCTACTACGAAATAGCCACAAAAAACATCAGATAAAATTCTAAGTGGAAAAGCTAAGAACAAGTCATATAATGAGTCATTTATCCAGCCATGGACAGCTTAGGAAGACAGAAAGAGAAGTCTGTAGACATGTAGGTGGGGACTGGCCAAGGCTACAACCAGAAGTGGGGCAGAAACAGCCCCAGCTGTGGTTTTGGGGGCAAGCAACAGAGCTCAGGGACAGTAAGGGGACCAAATATTTGGTAAGAAAGAGATCCCTGAGGACTTCTGTAATAGCCCCAGGAGAAGGACTGAGTGTAATCTGGCAGCCCTTTCATCCATTACTCAGTTCTAGGTCGCAGTTCTAGGGCAGAGGGGGAGTAGTCTCAATCACAGGGGAGCAAGGAAGGAGTATAAGGAAGAGAGTACTGACCAGGAAGGCTGTGACCAAACTTCTCCGTGGATCATGCCATATTGAAAATACCAAAAGCTTATGAGCTCCCAGATCCATCTGTGAAATAACAGTACCTAAAAACCTGAAGCTTAGATCAATCAGCACTCTCCTTAACCCCTAGAGGTGAGAAGAACCCAACTCGAACATAAAGTTCAAAGTAAAATAAATAGACAGGAAAAATAAGCAAGCATCAAAAAAAGAACTTGACCATAAAAAGCTTCTATGGTGACAATCAAGCTCAATATATGAACTCAGAAGAAGACAATTATATGAAAAAAAAAGCAAGAGAAAAATGCAGATTGGGTAGAAACCCAACAAGAATTCCTAAAAGAAATAGATTTTTTTAAAAAATAAAAAGCAAAAAAAATGATTAAAAAAAAGCAGTAAGGGAAAAATTTGGAAAAATAAATGATAACAATGCAAGACAATTATGAAAACAGAATTAAAAACTTGCTAGAAAGAGATACAGAAAATGTTGAAAAACTCCTTGACAACCAAAATTAGACAAATGGCAAAAGAGGACAATTGAGCCTCAAAGAAGTTTAGAAGATTACCCAGATTATAAATAGGAGTGCCAAAATTTGAACCTAGGTTCTTTAACTCCAAAGCTAGAACTTTTTTTAACCCTTACCTTCTGCCAAGGCAGAAGACCAGCAAGGGGTAGGCAATGGGAGTAAAATGACTTACCCAGGCTCACACAGATAAGGCAGTGTCTGAAGGAAGATTTGAACACAGGGCCTCCTGTCTCTAGGCTGGCTCTCTATACACTAAACTATCTGTCCCCCAAAGCTAAAACTTTTCAATAAGCTACTCAACCTCCCTCCCCTTTGAAGAATGAACACTTTGAGGACATTTGATTTCCTTTATGCAATGGAAAGATATTTAGTTTTGGAGTCAGAAGACCTAAATTCAAATCCTAGTTTTATGACTTTGTAATTGCATGTTCTTGGTAGATCATTTTTATTTCCATGAGCCACGAGTTCCTTGTAAAGTGGAGAGTTTTGACTACAAGAATTCCAAAGTGTCTTCTTGATATTATAATATAACCTGGGTCCAGTCACAATGCCCCTGGGGCATAGTTTCCTCATGCCACAAGGCTAGTTAGGATGGTATCTGACCTCCTTGTGATCCTAGGGCTCTGAGAAATTCTTGGACTTTTTGGAGCCCTTTTTACAATACCAACCCCATTCCATATTCTAATCTTTTTGTTCCTTTCTTTGTTTAAATGAATGGCTTGAACAGCATTTGTAAACACTCCTTAATCTAAAACAATGAAAAAACTTTCAATGTGGGGTCAGGATCATTTCCCTGAACACTTCATGGGCTGCTACTGCTCCTATGCCTTTGCTAGATATGGGGTCTACAGTGCTGATGGCCTCGCTGAGCCCGTAGAGGTATCCCACCCAACATTCCTGGGAAAGAGATCTAGAGTTTCCTTCTAAACATATCAGGAATCGAGATGAAAGATGGTAGCACACAGCTGAGTAGGCAGAATCACAGAAGGTCACAGTTGAGCAGTACTACAGGAGCTCTCCAGTCCGACTCACTGCTGATCATGAATTCCCTTTCTTTTATCTTTTATTGGAGATCTTCAGCAAGGGAAACGTCTGACTCCAGAAGTAACTCATCCCCCTTAGGATAAAGCCATTTCGTAGGTTTTTGTTATTTGCTTGCTTTTTCTGACATGCTTTCACACTATTCCTAACTGAGCCCTCCGAGCCCAAGCAGAAGGATCTGAATTCTTCTTCTGTGAAGGAATGGATAGAGCATTTGCTAGGTACTTTCTATGCAAAGAATTGTGCTAAATATCAGGGATTCCAATAGAAAACAGAGATAGTCGTTGCCCTCAAGAGGCTCACATTCTATGAGAGGGAAAGTCCATAGGGCCGATTTCAGCTTTATTTGAGACGAGAAGGCCCCGTGGCTCTGGGGAGACAGCGCAAAAGAGATGGTCGAGTCTCAGACGAAATCATATCATTTTGAGATAGTGACCATTTGGTAGGGCCAAAGGTTTTCACAAGAACTTTCTTGGCTGGGTCTTCAATAGATGTGGTTGTAGCACCTGCAGGAGCAATTGTCAGGCTGCTTCTCTACAGGGTCACACCTGAGAGCAGTGGGCTGGAAGCCTGGCTCTTCCCAAAGCTCTGGGGTTCAGGGTCCGAGGCTTTCTTGCTCAGGCTCTTAGAGGAGGTAGCAGTCAGGGTGATACTGGTGATCTGGTTTGCCTGGTACATGCGGCTGCTTCAGCTGGGCTGGCTCTCTTACCTGTGAGTGGCAGTTGGTGTGGAGGGCTTGGCCTCTTCTGCACAGGATTTGCTTTCATGGATGATGGCAGTAAGGTCAGGGCTGAAGAAAAACAGTAGTTCTGGGAGGGGTTCCCCCTCCCACGATTCCTCTGCCAATTGGGCTGTTGATGGCTGTTGAGCAGCAGTTGTAGCTAGTGGGGTGGGCTCCTTCTCCACCTGATGGCTATCCGGTTTGGTTGGGGGTGTGGAGGGACCTGGAAGCAGGTCTGGTGATTTAGGTGACTCTGCCTTTCCAGGAGTCTTGGGACCAGGATCCTGGGACGCTTCAGTGAAGAAGTGGTAGCTTTGGTCTCTCAGTGCATGCTGTGTCCAGGTGACAGACCTCCCACTGCCTGAAGACAGTAATCACCCCCGTTCCCAACCAAGTCATCGTTTCTTTTCGGGAAAGGCCGCCTCTACCACCAGGACCCGAGAAGAAAAGCTGTATTTTGGCCTGATGCCCCACAGAGATCTGTTGGGCAGGGGATGTAACCTAAGGAATCCTCACTCTCTCTTGATTAGATTAAATTATAACAATAAAGAGAAAGTCAGTGATGAGGATGGCTGGATTGGGGCTTGTCCCAAAGAGACTCACACACTCTCTCTCTCTCTCTCTCTCTCTCTCTCTCTCTTTCTCTCTCTCTTTCTCTCTCTCTCTCTTTCTCTCTCTCTCTCTCTCTCTCTCTCTCTCTCTCTCTCTCTCTCTCTGTCTCTCTGTCTCTCTCTCTCTCTCTCTGTGTGTGTGTGTGTGTGTCTCTCTCTCTCTGAACTCCAACAGAAAAGAGAAGAGTCAGGAAGTCATTAAGTCAACAAGGACTTATTAAGTATTTACTAGGTGCCTGGCATGAAAATCCTCTGCCTCACAATTTATTTATGTATTGCACATGGGATTTCATTGAGGGGGGAATTTAAGAGGAGAAAATTTCCTGGACAAATGCAGATTCTCCCCATCTCTGCCACTTAAGAGGCTTAGAGGGTTACCTGGGCCAGTGATTAGTGAAGTGACTCACCCACCATCACCTAGCCAGGAGGAGGCAGAAGCAGGACCCTCTCTACCCTTTACAACTTATTGATAGTCATAATAACAGTAGCTAATAGATAATAACAGTAACTCACATTTATATAGCACTTTAAGACTAGCAAAATTCCTCACACACGTTATCTTATTTGAAAGAGAGAATCAAAGGATCTGAGTTCAAATCCAAGCTCTCCCCTTTCTTCCTGTGACCTTCCTAGCAAATTTCCTGGCTTTGCTCTTCCATAAAATGTAAGGGATGGATTCGATGGTCTCGAAGGTCATTTGCACCCCTAAGTCTGTGATCTGAGGTGGACACCATTATCAACATCCACATTTATACATGAGGAAACTGAGGCTGGGAGCTATTCAGTAAGGCTCTGAAGTGGGACACTGAA